>NC_092280.1:18589012-18621512 GCF_036320965.1 Panulirus ornatus | reverse complement strand
GAATAGGGGTGACTTGTGATTGAGTAAACCTTGTGCCTAAGATGATGTCCGCGAGAGGCTGAGGTCTAAATGAGAGAGAGAGAGAGAGAGAGAGAGAGAGAGAGAGAGAGAGAGAGAGAGAGAGAGAGAGAGAGAGACCAGTATAGGAAAGCGACCTGTAGGGTTGACTCGTATGGCAGGCTACTATATATGGGGCTGGCCCTAGTGTGTATGAGGCTGGTAGGTAGATGTAGGGTACAATCCTGGTCAGAAGACTCTCTCTCTATAATGCCCTCACCATGTTCACTGGTACCAGGTACATACCAGTACTATAATGCCCTCACCGTGTACACTGGTACCAGTACATACCAGTACCATAATGCATTCACCATGTACACTGGTACCAGGAACATATCAGTACTATAATGCCCTCACCATGTACACTGGTACCAGGAACATACCAGTACTATAATGCCCTCACCATGTACACTGGTACCAGGTACATACCAGTACTATAATGCCCTCACCATGTACACTGGTACCAGGAACATATCAGTACTAAAATGTCCTCACCATGTACACTGGTACTAGGTACATACCAGTACGATAATGCCCTCACTATGTACACTGGTACCAGGAACATATCAGTACTATAATGCCTTCACCATGTACACTGGTACCAGGTACATACCAGTACTATAATGCCTTCAAAATGTACACTAGTGCCAGGAACATACCAGTACTATAATGCCCTCACCATGTACACTGGTACCAGGTACATACCAGTACGATAATGCCCTCACCATGTACACTGGTACCAGGAACATACCAGTACTATAATGCCCTCACCATGTACACTGGTACCAGGAACATACCAGTAATATAATGCCTTCACCATGTACACTGGTACCAGGAACATACCAGTACTATAATGCCCTCACCATGTACACTGGTACCAGGAACATACCAGTAATATAATGCCTTCACCATGTACACTGGTACCAGGAACATACCAGTACTATAATGCCCTCACCATGTACACTGGTACCAGGTACATACCAGCACTACAATGCCCTCACCGTGTACACTGGTACCAGTACATACCAGTACTATAATGCCCTCACCATGTACACTGGTACCAGGAACATACCAGTACTATAATGCACCCATAGTTAAAGGACAGATATCTACACATACGCAAATAGGTATATGATATAGACGATTTGAAACACCCAAAATGCTAGTTGACCCCAAACATCGTTTGCAGCAGCGAGGGAACGAATGACTGGACTTAAAAGCGGCTGGAGAAAAACATTGTCAGTGGGTTAACAAAATCATTGGGAAAGGATAACAGGGAAGTAACTCAACCCATTTGTTTAAAACATCAAGTTTATCATGCCCTCGGAGGCCTATAGGAGGAGGAATCCATAACAGTTTAACTCCTGCTTCTCTGTCCTAAACACATTTGAGATCAGAATGTAATACGCTGGTCCCTGAAGACAGGAACAGATAGGCGAACGTCGCTGCTCAAGGGAATCAAATCACACTAAAGGACTCCCTCTCATATAGGCCTCCGGGAACACGATAAAGTCGATGCTTTTGCCAAACTTGCACTTGGTAATAAGTCGGTTGAAAACAACATTGGGATGCCAACCAGAAGCTTTATAAACGTAATTAGGAAGGGATTAAGAAATCTGTATGAAGCAAAGAGACGAGTACAAACGGGCAGGTAGAAACATCTTCCCACAACAGTGAAAATGTGTCAAGTAAAACATGGAGAAAAGTAATAATATTAGAAGACTAGGAATGTCAAACATTTGAAGTGTGAAGTTTGTAGTCGGAGATATGAACACACACACACACACACACACACACCAAAACACGAGCCTTCAGACTGTAAACATACAGTACCTCTTCGTGAAAGGTCTAATCAAACCCTACAAGAAATGGCCGAAGACCTAATTGTTGATAAAGAACAATAAATATCTGAAATGGTATCCACTTTTTGGGGGAAAATCTACTCGATAAATTCACTCCATGAGAAACTTATAAACGTTAGCACTACACCTACTTCGAGACAATCTACGTCATTCATGGCGACCCTGGTCTGACGAACACATACCATTGTTTATCCTCAGCAATACTTCTGAACCACCGCTGCCAGGATGGCCACAGGCCGCGCAGGGAACGAACACCTGACTGCGGCAAAACTCAGTCAGAAAGGGACACTGCCACTGTGATGGTGTTGTACTCAGGACGCCTTCAGTCCGGGATCCACACTTAAACATCCTTGTGAGTCCAGCGGTCCGCTTGGTCCTGGCCGTCACCACCCCATTCACTTACCCTCACGAACTCCAGGAAATCAGACCTAATACCTCAAAGGTACCCTAAAATGGTTTATCTAAGCGTTCATTTAAAAGAAAAAAAGATATATAACCCAATGTCATGACATGGCTAAACAAGTTTACAGAAAATATCGAAAAGTTGGCACAATTAACACCAACTCGAACTCTGTTGTCAGCAACGATGGGATGTTCCTGGGAATCGAAGGGGAGGGTTATTCCGACAGTGGCCGACACTCAAAACACTTCAGGCTTTTGTTTTTCCACGACACAACCATTATTACTTTGGTCATTGTGAAATATATAATGCAAGCAGAGTAAGCAATAGTTAACATATAAAAACATTCCTTTTAATGGATGACACTACATTAGTTATTCTTATGAACAGCAGAATGATCTTAGACATTAGAAAGGTTTCTTCAGCAGGAGATCCTTGAACTAAAGTCATTTCCCCTCCTCCATGCTTCATCCACCCCAGCAGGAGCGCGCCAGCGTGGTTAGTGGAGCGTGCGGGAAAACGTGAGGCTAAAGTAGCAATAATTGTAACTGCCACAGACAACCTTGGCTGGTGATGGCTACCCCTGGGTAGCATAAACCTACGGCAGGTGCTGCTACCACTGAGAACCCTGGCTGGTGATAGTTACCCCTGGGTAGCATAATCAAAGACCAGTGCTATAAACTACAGCTGACGCGCCATAGCTGACGTTGGCGATGCTGGGTGGCTGGCTAGCGACGGAGCCCACGGTGTGGTCAGCCAGCCACGCCCGCCCGACCTGGGTAGGGAAAAAAAACACGGCTCACTGTTCGACCGACGTTTTTAATGCAGTGTTACCTGTAGGAATGGATAGGGCAGGAGGGAGGTTGTGCCAAAACCTGTCCACCCAACACCGCTAACAGACACTGGCCTCTCCACCACTGCCAACACACGTACTGCCCCCTCTCCTTACCACCACCCTTACACCACTGCCAACACACGTACTGCCCCTCCCCTCTCCTTACCACCACCCTTCCACCACTGCCAACACCATATACCGAGCTGAATAACATATCATACACTAGTCCTCACACTGGTGATAATATATATAGGCAAAATCAACCAAGCCTCTTTTACACAGTAAACAAAGTTGTCGAACTTTGGTGTAAAACACTGTAAACGAACATATTCTCTCGTGGCCAAACCATTCTCTTTTTTTATTTTGTTTTACATACTTTGTTCTGTAAATGTATACAGAAAATAAGCTGGAATTAGGCACAAAGCGGCTTTGTGCATGAGAGCCATGTACGCAATATGCATCTTTAACCTTTTTAGTAAACTGTGCTCCTACTTTCACCGCAAGTTGTGCCACGGTAAACAAGATGCTTGCTTCCCTCTGTCTTACAAATATTTTTACTCCAAGTAGCGGAAGGTGGGTGGCTTCCTACCTCCCTCCCTCTCTCCCTCCCTCAAGTGGCTGGTCGGCCGGACAACCTGGTGGCTGAGGAGGTGGAGTTGATCATTCCAAAAAAAGACTACACAATGATGAACTGTTCAGAGACCAGGGGCGTTCGAGTGAACAGGGTCCGTCGTGTGAGTGGGACTGTAGCTTAAGGGCATGACCAACGTCTGCCAGTGGCTGAACACCCTTAAGAACACGTACAGAACATCTATAGAACATATAGAACTGTAGTGATCTTATGAGAGAGTAGAATACAGTGGGCTATGGGACCACCACAACCCCAGGGTGGTGATCTGGTCGCTGATAACCCAGTCGAGCTCAGCAGCCACCACCTGCAGACGATTACTCCTCCTGATGGATGTGGCCCCGTCCAGGTCGTCTCATCTCCTCATCTACAGCCAGAGGGGAGGACGTGGCTGATGACAGCCTCTCGACTCCCTCCCTCAAGCCAGACACACGGTGGAGGAGGTCCATTGGTGAAAAAGGAAACACAAACCATGTGGGTAAAAGCGTCGAAGTATGTGGCAATGTGTGAAAGTCCCGCAGCCTAGGTTTGGTTGGTGGGACCACACTGGGTGAGTGTTGGACCACCTGAGGGTCTGGTTAGTGGACCACACTGGGTGAGTGTTGGACCACCAGAGGGTCTGGTTAGTGGACCACACTGGGTGAGTGTTGGACCACCTAAGGGAATGGTTAGTGGACCACACTGGGTGAGTGTTGGACCACCTGAGGGTCTGGTTAGTGGACCACACTGGGTGAGTGTTGGACCACCACCAGAGGGTCTGGTTAGTGGACCACACTGGGTGAGTGTTGGACCACCTGAGGGTCTGGTTAGTGGGACCACACTGGGTGAGTGTTGGACCACCAGAGGGCCTGGTTAGTGGGACCACACTGGGTGAGTGTTGGACCACCTAAGGGTCTGGTTAGTGGACCACACTGGGTGAGTGTTGGACCACCTGAGGGTCTGGTTAGTGGGACCACACTGGGTGAGTGTTGGACCACCAGAGGGCCTGGTTAGTGGGACCACACTGGGTGAGTGTTTGACCACCAGAGGGCCTGGTTAGTGGGACCACACTGAGTGAGTGTTGGACCACCAGAGGGTCTGGTTAATGAACCACACTGGGTGAGTGTTGGACCACCAGAGGGTCTGGTTAATGGACCACACTGGGTGAGTGTTGGACCACCAGAGGGTCTGGTTAGTGGACCACACTGGGTGAGTGTTGGACCACCTAAGGGTCTGGTTAGTGGACCACACTGGGTGAGTGTTGGACCACCTGAGGGTCTGGTTAGTGGACCACACTGGGTGAGTGTTGGACCACCTGAGGGTCTGGTTAGTGGACCACACTGGGTGAGTGTTGGACCACCTGAGGGTCTGGTTAGTGGGACCACACTGGGTGAGTGTTGGACCACCAGAGGGTCTGGTTAGTGGGACCACACTGGGTGAGTGTTGGACCACCACCAGAGGGTCTGGTTAGTGGGACCACACTGAGTGAGTGTTGGACCACCAGAGGGTCTGGTTAGTGGGACCACACTGAGTGAGTGTTGGACCACCAGAGGGTCTGGTTAGTGGGCCACACTGGGTGAGATGTACACCACCAGAGGGTCTGGTTAGTGGGACCACACTGGGTGAGTGTTGGACCACCTGAGGGTCTGGTTAATGGACCACACTGGGTGAGTGTTGGACCACCAGAGGGTCTGGTTAGTGGGACCACACTGGGTGAGAGGTGCACCACCAGAGGGGCCAATCAACTGCCCTGGCTCAAGACACGAAAACCCCCTCTATAAACCCCCAAACCCCTCTCGGCTCACCTCCTCCCACGTTTCATTCATGATGAAGAACCTGATGTAGGGTGAAAGTGTGGTGTATAAGCCGTGATGTAACGTTGTTGTCATCTGACAAAAAAGAGAAGAGGAACAGACTCGTACAACCCATACCGCTGTCTTACGAGACTGCGTAACCCTTCCAGCACCTGCGCAACACTCCCAGCATCTGCGCAACACTCCCAGCACCTGTGCTACCCTCCTAGCACCTGCGCAACCCTCCCAGCACCTGTGCTACCCTCCTAGCACCTGCGCAACCCTCCCAGCACCTGCATAACCCTCCTAGCACCTGTGCAACACTCCCAGCACCTGCGCAACCCTCCCAGCATCTGCGCAACACTCCCAGCACCTGCGCAACCCTCCCAGCACCTACGCAGCCCTCCCAGCACCTGCGCAACCCTCTAAGCACCTGTGCAACACTCCCAGCACCTGCGCAACCCTCCCAGCACCTACGCAGCCCTCCCAGCACCTGCGCAACCCTCTAAGCACCTGCGCAAAACTCCCAGCACCTGCGCAACATTCCCAGCACCTGCACAACACCCAGCACCTGCGCAACCCTCTAAGCACCTGCGCAAAACTCCCAGCACCTCCGCAACATTCCCAGCACCTGCGCAACCCTCCCAGCACCTGCGCAACCCTCCCAGCACCTGTGTAATCCTCCCAGCAACTGCGCAACACTCCCAGCAACTACGCAACACTCCCAGTAACTGCGCAACACTCCCAGCAACTACGCAACCCTCCCAGCACCTGCGCAACACTCCCAGCACCTGCGCAACCCTCCCAGCAACTGCGCAACCCTCCTAGCAACTGCGCAACTCTCCCAGCACCAAGCGTCGAAGCCTTGCCCCGAGAGAAGGTCAGATTTGGGGTGTGTTCCTTCCAGCATGGCGCCGGACGTGGGATGGTGTTCTGTATTACAACGACGGTACGATCTTTGGGTACGACGGTACGACATTGGGTATGACGGTACGACATGGGATACGACGGTATGACCCCACGAGTACGACACTACGACCTCTGGTAGGAAGGTACAATCCACGGGGAGGGATGTATGGCTCTTGGGTACTTCCCTTGGGTACGACGGTACGACTTTGAGTAAGAAGGTACGACCTTGGGTACGACTCTTGAGTACGACGGTTCGACTCTTGAGTACGACGGTACGACTCTTGGGTACGACGGTACGACTCGAGTACGACGGTACGACTTTGAGTACGACGGTACGACTCTTGAGTACAACGGTACGACCTTGAGTACGACGGTACGACTCTTGAGTACGACGGTACGACTCTTTGGCCGGAGGTGCCACCCTTGGGTATGCTGGCTTAGCCAATGACACGACCCTTTAAAGGGAACCTGGATGTAAACACGTATTAATACAGAGAATACACACACAAGTGATAACATCTTGACAGTCGTCAAGTGCTTTACGAACTACTCTTCAAATAAGCCATTAATACACCCGTCAAAATAAGATATCAAATGGTCTTCCCCTTGTGGATATAACACCTAACACTAGGAAATATTCATAGGATATTCTTCACAGAGTATATTCATAGATTTGCATAGTTTATATATATATATATATATATATATATATATATATATATATATATATATATATATATATATATATATATATGAATACGAACAAAGTGCATATGAACGCGCACTTTCATACAACATACATCTCAGCGTTGTACAGTTAGGTTCGGTAAAATGCTATCTGCTGGCTGTGTGAGCCTGATGGGATATGACCGGTGTAGACCCCGTTGCTCACCAACGTGAGACGAAGGGTATTCGAGTACATAGTATTCGAATAGTCATTTCCCTATTAGGGGCGATCATAGCCGAGCGGTAGCGCTCCCGCCTGTTGCACAGGGGTTCCGGGTTCGATCCTGGCTGTTGGAGATTTGTATGATATATATATATATATATATATATATATATATATATATATATATATATATATATTGAACAATCGTCTTCATAACCTTTAGCTGTGAACTTGAATTCAGTTTTCTACTCTCGGAGCAAAACTACCATCGCCTACCACACAGCAGACGCGCGTCGCTGTCGAAAAGACCAGTTGACCCCGTCTGCAGGTCGGGTCAAGGCAGTGGGTAACAACAGCTCCACCTTGACCAGAGAGTCGGCTCTCACGACCGACGGCCATAGACCAGTTCCTAGTGTCTGGGGAGGCCTGGACCTGATGCAAGAGATGATGACCCCAGAGTGACCTGATGCAAGAGATGATGACCCCACAGTGACCTGATGCAAGAGATGGTGACCCCAGAGTGACCTGATGCAAGAGATGATGACCCCACACTGACCTGATGCAAGAGATGATGACCCCAGAGTGACCTGATGCAACAGATGGTGACCCCAGAGTAACCTGATGCAAGAGATGATGACCCCAGAGTGACCTGTTGCAAGAGATGATGACCCCAGAGTGACCTGATGCAAGAGATGGTGACCCCAGAGTGACCTGATGCAAGAGATGATGACCCCAGAGTGACCTGTTGCAAGAGATAATGACCCCAGAGTGACCTGATGCAAGAGATGATGACCCCAGAGTGACCTGATGCAAGAGATGAGGACCCCACAGTGACCTGATGCAAGAGATGATGACCCCACAGTGACCTGATGCAAGAGATGATGACCCCAGAGTGACCTGATGCAAGAGATGATGACCCCAGAGTGACCCGCTACATATACGCTAGGCGTGGGTGGAGTCGTTTGTGTCAGGGGGGCGTGTCACACTCGACCTTGTTCGACCTCCAGGACGGTCAACCGTCATTAGCGACAGTGGTGGTGGCGAGGCCTTCCGGTTGGTGAGAGTGGTTGGTGAGAGTGGCTGGTGGCGGGTGGTGGTGGTGGTGGTGGTGGCGGGGTCTTCCGGTTGGTTAGAGTGGCTGGTGGTGGTGATGGTGGTGGTGGCTGGTGGTGATGGTGGCTGGTGGTGATGGTGGTTTTGGTGGCTGGTGGTGATGATGGTGGCTGGTGGTGGTGATGGTGGTGGTGGCTGGTGGTGATGGTGGCTGGTGATGGCTGGCGGTGGTGGTGATGGCTGGTGGTGGCTGGTAGTGGTGGTGGTGGTGGTGGTGGCTGGTGGTGATGGTGCTGGTGGTGGCTGGTGGTGGCTGGTAGTGGTGATGGTGGTTTTGGTGGCTGGTGGTGGCTGGTAGTGGTGATGGTGGTTTTGGTGGTGGTGGTGGTGGTGGCTGATGGTGGTTTTGGTGGCTGGTGGTGGTGATGGCTGGTGGTGGTGGTGGTGGTGGCTGGTGGTGATGGTGCTGGTGGTGGCTGGTGGTGGCTGGTAGTGGTGATGGTGGTTTTGGTGGCTGGTGGTGGTGGTGGCTGATGGTGGTTTTGGTGGCTGGTGGTGGCTGGTAGTGGTGATGGTGGTTTTGGTGGTGGTGGTGGTGGTGGCTGATGGTGGTTTTGGTGGCTGGTGGTGATGATGGCTGGTGGCGAGGAAACTGTTGCCCTCCCGGACGCCCTCAGTGGGTCAGAACCTGCAGGGCTGATGCAAGGCTCCGCCGCCCGCCGCTCGTGTGTGTGTGTGTGTGTGTGTGTGTGTGTGTGTTTCATGAGGAGAGAGAGTTCGACTCGTATTGCCTCATTCCTACCCTAGCACAGCCCAGGCCGGCGCGTGCGTTACCCCAGCCCAGCCCAGGCCGGCGCGTGCGTTACCCCAGCCCAGCCCAGGCCAGCACGTGCGTTACCTCAGCCCAGCCCAAGCCGGCGCGTGCGTTACCCCAGCCCAGCCCAGGCCAGCATGTGCGTTATCCCAGCCCAGGCCGGCGCGTGCGTTACCCCAGCCCAGCCCAGGCCGGTGCGTGCGTTACCCCAGCCCAGCCCAGGCCGGCGCGTGCGTTACCCCAGCCCAGCCCAGGCCAGCACGTGCGTTACCCCAGCCCAGCCCAGGCCAGCACGTACGTTACCCCAGCCCAGCCCAGGCCGGCGCGTGCGTTACCCCAGCCCAGCCCAGGCCGGCGCGTGCGTTACCCCAGCCCAGCCCAGGCCAGCACGTGCGTTACCCCAGCCCAGCCCAGGCCGGCACGTGCGTTACCCCAGCCCAGGCCGGCACGTGAGTTACCCCAGCCCAGCCCAGGCCGGCACGTGCGTTACCCCAACCCAGGCCTTGCGATACCCCTTGGCAGACCTCCGGTAGAACGCCACCTGTGTACCTCATCATTAGCTGCCTCTACACTTCACCATCAGATCTTCCTCATCTTAACCAACGGTTCCCAGTGGACGGGCGGCGTCAGCGCACACTGTACTACGTAGACTTGTCCACCTCGCGCACCCGTAGTCTCCCTCTCTACTTCATATGGCCTCCAGTCTCAAATCTCTCGAGACCCTAAAACCTGTTTTCTTTGTGTCGTGAACCCCCGTTTTCCTTCCTTTCTCTCCCCCCCCCCCCCCCCCACACACACACACACACACACACACACACACACGCAGAGGGCGATCCTCTCTCCACATCCCAATGTGGAACACATCTCCGCACGTCAGAGCCACACCTCCGATCCGAACTGGTCCATTTCGTCTCTGTTCTTTAACCGCAAAACTTTTTTTTTTCTTCCCGGGATCGTGTCTTGGTCCCGGCCACTCCCATCAGCAAGACCGTGGTAGACCCACTCACTCTCGCCTTCCCTCTCCCCTACCACTCTCCCCATCGCATCGCCCTCACACCCGCTCTCGCCGAAGTCTCTGAGACTTTCCTTGGTTCTCACGTCCTCCAACAATCACAACCACCTCCTCTTGTGTCATACGTGATGAAAGTATTCCACGGGTGATCTGTCCCACGTAATCCATCTCTGGTCCTCCTTTCTTAATGATTTTGGTCACCCACCAACACTGAACCCTTTGACAAAATGCAGCACAAGTCTTTTCTCACTAAACTTCCTTTCCCTAACGCACTTTTTCCATTTCTAGTCTTCACCTTGCGGGAGTCGCTGATGGAGGGACATCTTCCTCTTATTCTGTCAAGAGCGGTGTTCCTCAAGGTTCGTTCTTATCGCGTACTTTCTTTCTTTCTTTCTTCTTCCCATAAATGATCTTTTTCTACCCTCTAACTCTATCCACACTTACGTGGATGGTTCCATTCTACATACCACACTATCCATACTTACGTGGATGGTTCCACTCTGCATACCTCACTATCCTACCATTCCTCACTCCGCCAGTCTTCTTCACGTTCTAACTCTATCCACACTTAGGTGGATGGTTCCAATCTGCATACCTCACTATTTTACCATTCCTCCCTCCGCCAGTCTTCATCGCAGTAAAGAAAACGTATATCCTCCCTTACTTCTGATCCGTGCGAGAACTCCGAGTGGGAGAACATAAAAAAAAAATTCTTTCTACCGATCTCTTCCTTTGAATCTAACTTCTTTCCCCACTATATAATCTTCAAACGCTAGAATTCAAATTTGTAACAGCACAAACGCGTCAGGTAATTTCATACCCTGCACTCTATCCCAGACAATCAATATAACGAAAGGACAAAATCCCTTTACGAAAGCTTTGTGTGTGTGTG
This sequence comes from Panulirus ornatus, assembly GCF_036320965.1. Classification (NCBI taxonomy): domain Eukaryota; kingdom Metazoa; phylum Arthropoda; class Malacostraca; order Decapoda; family Palinuridae; genus Panulirus; species Panulirus ornatus. The sequence continues at coordinate 18,610,389 of NC_092280.1, read as the reverse complement.
TGTGTGTGTGTGTGTGTGTCTGTGTCTGTGTGTCCAGGTCTTGTAATATCATTTCTTGTGGTTTCGTTCGCTCCAGTATGATGTACTGCTCCTATAGTGATGGTGGCTAGTCTATCATCTCTCTCTTCAAGCCAGAGTGGAATCAAAAGCCTCATATAATGTCTGCTGCTGACCCTCCTGTGTTGTCTTCCCTCTCCGTTCAACATGATGGAGTTGTCTGCCATCACTCTGCTCTACAGATATTCTTTCTGTCACTGTTTTCGTCAGCCGTCTGCGTGGGCACCTCTGGCCGCTGCTTCCCACGGTTTCTGTGTGTAGAGACCCAGCTATACGAGAATAGACCGTTATGATACTTCAGCGTGGGCACCACTGGCCACTGCTTCCCACGGTTTCTGTGTGTAGAGACCCAGCTATACGAGAATAGACCGTTATGATACTTCAGCGTGGGCACCACTGGCCACTGCTTCCCACGGTTTCTGTGTGTAGAGACCCAGCTATACGAGAATAGACCGTTATGATACTTCACTGTTCTCTTTGCAAACTGTGGCATTTCCTTCCTTCCTTCTCTTGGTCTCTCACTACAACATTATGTCCCCTACAGACACCTTCAGGATCTCCGATTACTCCCAGCCTGATTCTTCTCCCACACTCATGGTAGTGTGTACTAGATGGCCGGGAGTTGGGGGGCATGCCATTGTATACGTCCCACACAAAAACACGAAGCACAGTTTCTTCTCTGACAACCCGTGTGGGTCCACTTGCCCACGTCCCCAGCAGGAGACTGAAGTGAACCAGGCACTCACCCACACCAAGAGGGTCTCTTGGAATCAATACAAAAACACTTTCATTCCTTAACGCGTACAACGAGAACCAGTTTTTGCCGCTTCGGCCCAGACGAAGACAAAACAATATACCTACGCCGAAATCTAGTACCAAAAGGACAGAGGGAGTGAATGGAGCTGTGAGCCTACAGACGGAGCGAGGTCAGGGAGAGTACAACCCCTTAACATGGATTCACACAAGAGTTGAATCCCCCAACACAAATCCTCACGTGAATAAGAAGACTCAAGTGACCCAATCATCATATCTATGAAAGCTATGAGAATCCTGTTATACAGTGCAAGTGTTTACTGATCACCCCCTTGGCGATATCTGCTGGTGTAGCAGCCGACAGCCGTGGCTGTGGGGTAGACGAGGTGCCAACGACCGACTCTGAGTGCTGGTCCCTGGCGCTCATAACCAGCACACGTACTTCGCTAGTTCCGGGGTGCTGAATATGGCATTTCGATAATCTCATATATCATCAGGGTCGACTGACGTACGCACTTACCATCCGCTGGAGCAGATAGAGGCGTCCATAGGCTGGCACGATACGAGACATTGAGTGTTGAAGGAGGTCTCTCTCTACTGAAAACCCTCGTCAGGATGATGTAAACAAGAGGAGATTGGCATTCAGAGTGGACGGGAGTCATGTCTCCTGGTACTTCTGTCATGAGAGAGCGGAGTTGACAGGAGCCCTGTCCCATGACCCTCCTGTCATGAGGCAGCAGGAAGTGACAGGACCCCTGTATACCACGACCTTCCTGTCATGAGGCAGCAGGAGGTGACAGGAGAAGAGTCATTCTCGACCAGTGTCACACATGACTCTTCTCGCATCACACTGTCTCTCATGATTTCTCACTTCTCAGACATTCCATTCTTCCTCAAATTCAAATTAGTCCATTTCTAACGTCATCATATCGAGTTAAAGCAGTCGAAAGGAACATGGCTGGATTTCTATATACTCTTTATCCATATCCTTCAAAGCATCTATAAACATTACCATTAATCGAGAGGCAGATTTATTCATACATGCGAACAGTATGGACACATACAAACAGCATAACCTGCTGGTGTTGGGACAAAATCAATATCCCTTCGTATATTCGAACCGAGTCCATTTCCCTCCTTGCCTTGGAACACAGTCCATTCCTACCCTCTTGCATACAGAAAGACAAAGCATTTATATATATATATATATATATATATATATATATATATATATATATATATATATATATATATATATATATATATATATATATACCTATGCGTGTGTGTGTGTGTGTGTGTGTGTGTGTGTGTGTGCGTGTATAAACTCAAGCACACATAAACCAGTCAATTTATGATACACACACACACACACACACACACACACACACACACACACACACACACGTGAACCTGGACCCCTAACAAGCAGCAGCAGTCGACGGGCGGAGGCGAAACTGTATTGGTTTCTATTATCTGGTCCAGACGAGGCACGATAACCAGCCATCTGGCTCCTGGAGGAGGCGGGAGGGCGGGGCCGTGATACCAACTGATAAGATAACAGCTCAGGGCCTGGAAATGGGCATGGTGGGCCTCTCTCTCTCTCTCTCTCTCTCTCTCTCTCTCTCTCTCTCTCTCTCTCTCTCTCTCTCTCTCTCTCTCTCTCTCTCTCTCTCTCTCTCTCTCTCTCTCTCTCTATCTATTTGCGGTGATTTTCTCGGCCAGCAGTGAACGGTGAAGATGTGTTCCCCTCCGATAGACCAAGGACGCGTCACGCTCCAGCCCAGCGTCACGCCTACCGTCACTGCGTCACGGGGTCGACTCGGGCACGCCAGCACCCGCCGGCCTTTGACTTGACCCTGAGGGGAAGGTCAAACGCCGGGCCATCATACCGAAGGGGTCGTACCTTCGTGGATTTAGAAGGAGGGGATGAGTGACGACAAGTGGGAGTCCAAATTAGAGATGGAAGGATGGAGTGAGAGAGAAATTTTGAGCGATCGGGGCCTGAACATGCAGGAGGGTGAAAGGCATACTCGGGATAGAATAAATTGGAGCGAAGTGATATGGAGGGGATGACGTGCTCTCAATAGACTGAACCAGGCAGGGAATGTAAAGCGTCCGGGTTAAACCATGGAAAGGTCTATGAGTTCTGATTTTGGTTGTGGATAGTGAGCTGATGTTTCAGCGCATCACACATGACAGCTAGAGACTGAGTGCGAACGAATGACGCCATTTCTTCGTCTGTTTCTGGTGCTATCTTGCAAACCCTGGACACAGTGTGCAAGTATGATATATATATATATATATATATATATATATATATATATATATATATATATATATATATATATACACACAAGGTTGAAACTTCTGGAGCCAGGAAGTAATTAACGAGAGACAGGACTAGAAAGACACACTTGGATGATATTGACACACACACACACACACACACACACACACACACACACACGGACACAGCTGCCACTTCGTCACCAAACTGTTCTTAAGTCTTTAGTGTGGAAGACTCGTCTCCACATTTCTGAATGTCCTTTATTATGCAGATGCCTACTTAAGATCACCTGCTTACGGTCCGTTAAATCATTGCCAGCCATTTTTCTTTTTTTCATTTAGGGATCTTATTCATCAGACATATAATTACCGGTTATATAACCTTACATGAACGATGAAGAAAACGTACACAGCAACTCTTGTCTAATTAATTGTGTGCGTATTAGGTGGTCGCTGTTGATAAGGATAACATAATGAAGGAGGGGAGGGGGAAAAAAACAAAACCCACCACCTCCTCTGCCACTGTCAACACGAACCTGACATCACTACAAATACATGAGCGAGAACAAGCCTAATATAATCATCCCCAGGCGAGGTAAGACAGGGCCTCCTAGCCCAGGCTCTGCTACCCTTCAGGACAACGATACAGTCTGTTCCTTGACGATGAAAAATCAAAGAGGACATGGAGTGGGGGTATGGCCAGAGGCCGCCCGACGCTCAACATGGCACAATGCACCAAGTGATGCGTGTTGAAACTCCTGCCGCGAGACAGTTTAAGATTGTGAACCAGTTTAGTGCAGGTGGAGGAGGGACCCGGCCTCTTACTGGACTTGTGAACACGTCTTATCTCGGTGTTGAGGACGACCTGGGCCTGTGAGGGTGGTGGTGGTCTTATACCAGAAGGGGGGTCTACTCTACTGGCACTTGTGGACCAGGGACTTATACCTGGAGGGGGTCTACTGGCGCTTGTAGACCAGGGTCTTACATCAGGAGGGGGGTCAACTTACTGGCACTTGTAGACCAAGGTCTTATACTAGGAAGGGGGTCTACTCTAATGGCACTTGTATACCAGGGTCTTATACCAGGAGGGGGTCTACTGGCGCTGGTAGACCAGGGTCTTACACCAGGCGGGGGGTCAACTTACTAGCACTTGTAGACTAGAGTCTTACACCAGGAGGGGGCTACGTCCACTTGTAGACCAGGGTCTTACACCAGGAGGGGGCTACGTCCACTTGTAGATTAGGGACTTATACCAGTAGGGGGGTCTATTGGCTCTGGGGGAAGATGGTCTTTAGGTGTAGACTCCATCTGTGGCACAAAGCTGCCGGGATAATTGTGAGGAACTTCCAGCGACTCTCCTCATGCAGGCGACCACGAGAGCTGGGTCTTCCAGGAGAAGGGAGAATGGTAGGGTTGGAGGCGGCCAGGCAGAGCAGCTAGAAGAGAGGGAGGACACCATCTGTTGAACTACCTCAACGGCGTCGCCAGCAGAGCCTCACCTGCTGAACCACCTGCTGGACAGCCTCACCTGCTGAGCCACCTGTGATGCATCGCCAGCAGAGCCTCACCTGCTGAACCACCTGCTAGACGGCCTCACCTGCTGAGCCACCTGTGATGCATCGCCAGCAGAGCCTCACCTGCTGAACCACCTGCTGGACAGCCTCACCTGCTGAGCTACCTGTGAGGCATCGCCAGCTGAGCCTCGCCTGCTGAGCCACCTGCTGGACGGCCTCACCTGCTGAGCCAACTGTGATGCATCGCCAGCAGAGCCTCACCTGCTGAGCTACCTGTGATGCATCGCCAGCAGAGCCTCACCTGCTGAGCCACCTGCTGGACGGCCTCCCCAGCCTGATAGTCCCACCTGCCACACGTTGTTTGTCAACCTGTCCAGCCTCAAGTGTCTCCAGCCGTCTCCATCACCGAATCCTGACCATGACTCAACCTTACATACCACCACCAGCCATGCTGACCACCACCACCACCACCAGCCATGCTGACCACCACCACCACCACCAGCCATGCTGACCACCACCCCCACCACCAGCCATGCTGACCACCACCAGCCATGCTGACCACCACCACCACCAGCCATGCTGACCACCACCACCACCAGCCATGCTGACCACCACCACCACCAGCCATGCTGACCACCACCACCACCACCAGCCATGCTGACCACCACCACTACCAGCCATGCTGACCACCACCCCCACCAGCCATGCTGACCACCACCCCCACCAGCCATGCTGACCACCACCACCACCACCAGCCATGCTGACCACCACCACCACCAGCCATGCTGACCACCACCACCACCAGCCATGCTGACCACCACCCCCACCAGCCATGCTGACCACCACCACTACCAGCCATGCTGACCACACACCACCACCAGCCATGCTGACCACCACCACCACCAGCCATGCTGACCACCACCCCCACCAGCCATGCTGACCACCACCCCCACCAGCCATGCTGACCACCACCCCCACCAGCCATGCTGACCACCACCACCACCACCAGCCATGCTGACCACCACCACCACCAGCCATGCTGACCACCACCACCACCAGCCATGCTGACCACCACCCCCACCAGCCATGCTGACCACCACCCCCACCAGCCATGCTGACCACCACCCCCACCAGCCATGCTGACCACCACCACCACCACCAGCCATGCTGACCACCACCACCACCACCAGCCATGCTGACCACCACCCCCACCAGCCATGCTGACCACCACCCCCACCAGCCATGCTGACCACCACCACCACCACGCTGACCACCACCCCCACCAGCCATGCTGACCACCACCACCAGCCATGCTGACCACCACCACCACCAGCCATGCTGACCACCACCACCACCAGCCATGCTGACCACCACCACCAGCCATGCTGACCACCACCATCAGCCATGCTGACCACCACCACCAGCCATGCTGACCACCACCACCAGCCATGCTGACCATCACCACCAGCCATGCTGACCACCACCACCAGCCATGCTGACCACCACCAGTCAACTGTCCACCAGCAATGCTAACCACCACTAGCCATGCTGACCACCAGCCATGCACAACACCAGTCATGCACAATACTAGCCATGTTCAGCACCAGCTATGCTGACCACCAGCCATGCACAACACCAGTCATGCACAACACTAGCCATGCACAACACCAGCCATGCACAACACTAGCCATGCACAACACCAGCCATGCACAACACTAGCCATGCACAACACCCGCCATGCAAAACTCTAGCCATGCACAACAATAGCCATGCACAACACCAGCCATGCACAACACTAGCCAAGCACAAGAGATCAAGGACACCAAAGAAAAAAATCTGAATTAGAGATTTGATTGTTGGAGCCGAGGTATGCACATTTGGAGGAGGAGGAGGAGGAGGCAGGAGGTGCGTGGGTCGTTGGTGAAGGTGAGCCACACCAGTGATGAACAGCACCCGAGTCAATAAGAAAAAATGTATGAGAAAAAAAGAGATGTTTTACAGTGACACAACACTACAACTTTTGGTGGAACACAAAACCTAAGATAGCAGCAGAGATGTTCTCCCTCCCCCTAAAAAAAAATATTCATAAATCACATAAGTGCGTCTAGGACTGTAGTTATGATCGAGGACACTAAGTGAACCGTCTCGACTCATTTGACCCAGCGAGTTCGAGCGAGTCCTCGGGTCCCAGGTAGAGGGGGAAGTCAGTGATACACTGAACTAACAGGAAATGTTCGGAGGAGGGAAATTACCCCTGGAAGATGTGAGTAATGAGTTGAACTTAGAGGAGGAGATCAAGTCGTGTTGGACGATACAACGAAGGCCTTTGCTCCATCGTGATGCGTGAAGCGGCTTTACTTAGGTAGGTAGGAAGGTATGTAGGTGGGATCGTACGTAGGTAGGTAGGTAGGTGGGAGATAGGTAGGTGGGTAGGTAGGTAGGTAGGTAGGTAGGTAGGTAGGATGGTAGGTAGGTAGGTAGGTAAGTAGGTAGGTAGGTAAGTGGGTAGGTGGTAGGTAGGTAAATAGGTAGGTAGGTAGGTAGGTAGGAAGGTAGATAGTAGGTAGGTAGGTAGGTAGGTAGGTAGGTAGGTAGGTGGGAGGTAGGAAGGTAGGTAGGTAGGTAGGTAGGTAGGTGGGTAGGTCGGTAGGTAGGTAAGTAGGTAGGTAGGTAGGTAGGTGGGAGGGAGGTAGGTAGGTAGTAGGTAAGTAGGTAGTAGGTAGGTAGGTAGGTAGGTAGGTAGGTAGGTAGGTAGGTGGGTAGGTCGGTAGGTAGGTAAGTAGGTAGGTAGGTAGGTGGGAGGGAGGTAGGTAGGTAGTAGGTAAGTAGGTAGTAGGTAGGTGGGAGGTAGGTAGGTAGGTAGGTAGGTAGGTAGGTAGGTAGGTCGGTAGGTAGGTATGTAGGTGTGCCATGCGTGGGGGAGACAGGTGAGGATTTCTGCAACAAGTACAACGTGGGAGGGGAGGGAGGCTGGGATGAAAGCTGGCTGGGGGAAGGAGGGAGGAGGATCATCTGTAGTGTTGCCACACTGGGGGAGGCTGGGGTGTGAGGCTGGCTGGCAAGGAGGAGGGAGTGAGGGAGGGGAGGATTTTTTTAACGTTGCGACACTGCGGGCAGTGGGTTGAGGAGGGGGGTGTGGTGTGCCGGCTGACTGGCTGGGGTGATGGGTAGAATACGTCGCCCGTCGCCTCCCTCTCCCAGACACACTGGGGCAGAGTGGGAGGTGAAGAACGAGGCTGGCTGGGGAGGGAGGAGGAAGATCAGTATCGATGCCACATGCAGAACACTTTCTCTGTATGAATCATAGCAGCCAACAGACGGCCATATTCGTGTGTTGACGAGTCGGCCTCCACCCCTGACAAAACCGACAGGAAAATAGAATAGAAAAAAAAAAAAAAAAAGCGAGCTCACCAGACGAGTTTTTTGCACGTAACTGTCAACACAGGAGAGATCCGGAGTGGGTCTGTACCTCTACGAACATTACTGGCGTGGGTAGGAAACCCCCCCCTCGTGTTACTCCCTCCTCCAGGGAGACCAACCCAAGATGGACGAACTTACCCTCACCCCACCCATCTTCCGTCTTATGTGTCGTATACTGAAAGCTAGCCACACCGTAGTGATGTCAGGGGGCGAGTGTTGAGGCTATCCTGGTTACTACACAGCACCGAGAGCCTGCGTGACCTCTGACCCCACGGGGCAGCAGCCTCGTCATACAACATGGGCAATCCTGACCTCCTGGTGATGGCAACCTGATCTCTGACCCTCTGCGTGACCCCCGACAGTCTCAGAAGACGAGATTCTGACGCAAGTGGTTGGGTGAGGACATGGATGACCAGCCAGCGCCCCAGTGGTTAGCTGTGGTCACTAGCGAGCGCCCCAGGAGCCATCGTCCACCCCCTCAGCAGGTCCTGACCAATCCCCCCCCTGACTCACCAGTGGTCAGCAGACGTGACGTCTCGTGTCCTTCTCCCTCACCAGAACTTGGCTCCGGCCGGTCACTGGGCGGGGCAGTCCCTCCCCCTCCCAACGCGCCTTATAAGACCCCAGCCATCATTCCTCACACAAGGTTCTCATAAATCCCTCACAGTCTCTCTGGACTCCAGCAGCCGTTATGACCCCTCCCCGGACTGTATCTAAACAACTCTAGGGCCAATCATGACTTTAAAGCCTAAACAAGTAGTGACCTGCTTTAAACGAAGTCTTGGGTCGAAGCCCAGAACAACCTGTGCACTACCATTTGCAACCACTGATCTGCACAACAGCGGACGTCTGCTATGACTTACAGACGGTGTTATAATCCATGATCATTACTGTATGTAAGGTGAGGGAGGTCTGTCTCTATACTCGTGGCTCCCTCATCTCTTGAACCTGATTAACTATCATCATACAACATCTTAAACTTGTGTATGTGGTCCATAGTCACAGCTTCATGACTCGTATGATTCTGATCATCCACAACCTTCCCATCATAAACATATTTCCTCACATATTTTCTTGTTTAATTCTATGTTATGGTCTCTGGTTTGCCCTACCTGTATATCTTTTGAGGAACTGTTTAATATTTACATCATCAAACTGGTTTAAAAACTTAAAGGTTGTGATGAAGACATCCTCTTACTCTTCTCTCTTCCTTGGTCGACATGTTTTTGGTCTATAGCCTACACTGCATCTCATGTCTCTTTGTTCTGGTACCAACTGGCACCAAATGTGTCGCTCCTCCCCTGCACCTTCTCCATTACCTCTTCGTGCGTCTTTAAGTGCGGTTACCACATCTGATAATTATATTCTCGTCTTGTTCTCAGTTTACTTAATATTCCCTAATCCAGCAGATCTCTGTGAACCTGTTTTACCTGACAACTTGACCAATTCCTGTGTGTCTCCTGTGGCTAGCAGCTGACGCATTTCTCTACCACACACGTCCATCTTTGCCGAGAGAAGGAGGTAGAAGCAGCGCTGCGTCTGTCCCAAAGAATTTCCTTACGCGAGAGACAAGGAAACATTTCGCGACGGAGATCTGCCTTGACGAACACATCCGTCAGTGACAGATGACGCTATACCTACTTCGAGTTTTATTTAATAAAGGGCGTCGTCAGATCCCTGTGTGACGGACATTATATTCACAGACAGATCTCGAAGTATATCAACATATCTTACTTATCCTTGGAGAAAATGGCTCCGAGTCTATGTCATCATGTGGCATACCGTGACGCAAGGAAGCAAGGCTCTGCCTTCTCCTCTCCAGTAGGTGTGGGAACACCTCATGCAGGCGAGCGACGCCTTCTTCTTCCTCCTCCTCCTCCTCCTCCCCAATGACCAGCGACTGAGCAAGGTTGCGATGAGCACGACTCCGGACGCCTGCCACGCTGACATGACGTCAGGAAAAAACTTAATAGACGAAAAGATGGAGAAAATATATATACGTGATTAAAAAGATGGATTGCTCCCAACTGGAAGTTGATATGAACCTTCAGGTAATCTCTCTCTCTCTCTCTCTCTCTCTCTCTCTCTCTCTCTCTCTCTCTCTCTCTCTCTCTCTCTCTCTCTCTCGTTAAGGTATCGCAAACAAATCAATCTCTTCTCCTTGAAGACCCCGTTTGTTTTTGTTTTTTTGTCTTCTTTACAAAGATTATTCTACTCTTAACCTAAACGGAAAACCATGTTCATAAAAGGCCAAGTGAGATTAACACCCGCACTCCTTTCTACAGAAGATCATGTCATCACACACACACACACACACACACACACACAATTATAGTTTCTTGTCTCCAGATTTGTAAATATGCAAATTTCCCTGCAGTTGAACAGGTTCGTTCCAAGGGACCCGTGTCTGCTGGGGGTCACTCCTTCGAGGGAAATCCACTGGTAAGGAGGCAAACACATCCCTGCCGTCCACGACCACTGTATATACAGCTGTGTGAGGATCCTCAAGGGGTGTTTACTCCTGGGAATTTCAATTCTGACGACCACCTCGTCCGCAAGGTGGCGCCAGGTAAACACCAGACCAAGGCAAACCAGCGCTCCTCCGCTCTGACACCTGCCACCACTGGCATTTCCCTAGTGTCATGCCGCCCACGGTGGACAAACAATAAACATTTTCCGCATCAAGGTTCTTAATGATGTGGAACTTTGCTGTTCTTCCCACTACTGCATGATGCTGTTCTTCCCACTACTGCATGATGCTGTTCTTCCCACTACTGCATGATGCTGTTCTTCCCACTACTGCATGATGCTGTTCTTCCCACTACTGCATGATGCTGCCCCTACCACTACAGCATGATGCTGCCCCTACCACTACTGCATGATGCTGCCCCTACCACTACTGCATGATGCTGTCCCTACCACTACTGCATGATGCTGCCCCTACCACCACTGCATGATGCTGCCCCTGCCACTACTGCATGATGCTGCTCCTACCACTACTGCATGATGCTGCCCCTACCACTACTGCATGATGCTGCTCCTACCACTACTGCATGATGCTGCTCCTACCACTAGTGCATGATGCTGCTCCTACCACTACTGCATGATGCTGCCCCTACCACAACTGCATGATGCTGCTCCTACCACTACTGCATGATGCTGCTCCTACCACTACTGCATGATGCTGCTCCTACCACTACTGCATGATGCTGCCCCTACCACAACTGCATGATGCTGCTCCTACCACTACTGCATGACGCTCCTCCTACCACTACATGTGAAGTATAATTCTTTCGTTGTTTCTCAAGGTGAACTTCATTAATGGCGGACGCAAATCTAGATGTAATTGGGGTCAGGGTTCAGCAACGAGTAAAACGACACGATACAATCACCAACACACTTTTACTCTCTGTTCCTAATTCTGAGACAACCTAGCCAACACAGCCTAGCTAACAACCATGCTAACACAGCCTAGCCAACACCTACCCTAACCTTGCCAACACAGCCTAGCTAACAACCAAGCCAACACAGCCCAGCTAACACAGCCTAGCCAACACCTTACGCAAACTCAGCCTAACATACGTAAAGCCTAGCCAACAGAGACAGCTAACACAGTCAAGGTACGAGAAACTGCTACTGCTGGGTCACTCCATCTACGCAGACCCACTTTTATGGCACGACTACACTTCTATAAAGTCAAAGGACGAAACGCATTTCAGCACAAGGATAACCGCCTCTTGCCGCGGCAAGCACGAAGTGTGATGTGGTCACAAAGCGGGTAATCTTACGTTTCCAGGTGAAATTTAATTCTTACCGACCCTACGGAAACAGGTGTCGAACTATGTGACTGTAGCAAACGCTGCGTGACTCCTAGTATTATCTGGATCCCCAACACTGACTCCTAGGGTCTGACAGAAGACAATTCACCACCGCGGAGAGACATACATACATCCGTGACTCACATAACCCTGGCCACGGTCTGATCTGCTACGCACGATGAAAAAGCTGGACGAAAAAGCCTCGCTCCATCATTATTTTTCCTCTCCGATGCACCGCTTTTTGTCGAATCGTACGAGAGTCGGAGTGTCGTACACATCTTCTATTCGTATGTCACATAAGGAAAAAAACAATATAGTGACTGAAGGAAGCGGAGGAAAGTAGCTATCATCTACGCCAAGAGCAATTTGTCGTCTGGCCGACCTCAAGACACACAAAACACTGCTCGTCCAAAGAACCGTGTGTTTGGGCGACGATGCGAGAGGTATGGTGCCAACAATTTTCTTTTTCATGCCTATATTGTCTTTTCCCGCCTTAGCGAGGTGGCACCAGTGAAAAGAACGCTTATTAGTCTTCAATAGATATCATGGTACAAGAGAAGGGACGACCAGCGTCCCCCCACCCTGTATACCGCTAGGGGTAGGTACACACTCTGGCTTTCTTCTCAACTTTTGAAAATTGTCGAACAACTGCCCAGGCTCACCCTATCTCACCCGTCTTATGATGATCATCTCTTACAGGTTGAATTCCTCGTCCTTGTTTTATCATATCAGTCAGTCTTCTCGGCCAATTTTCTTTTTTTTTCAGAAATTAATTGTAAATGAGATGTACATAACCTGGCATAATGTATAATGATAATGACACGTTGTTGAATCGGGATGAAGTAGCCTTGGAATGCCAGGGTTTGTTACATAGACCAAAACGACTGAGGGTGTTGCTCGTCCGTATAACAAGAAGCACTGGCATCTCACGTGAAACGAATGAGCCCTTTACACCGAGTCAAACATGGTCGGTCAAATGTGATACGCGACATCGAAGTGTTTCCACTCTCTTGAGATTTTCTCTGTCACAAAGTTTTCCGATTATCGTACATTGTTGCGTTTCCTTTTTCTTTGAACATAATCTTAATGGCCGATAACATTGTGGTCTGACTCCACATTCTACAATATGACTATAGTTCCCTCGTAACTTCTCTTTTCGATGTCAGTTTTTTTTTTCGGGTCCTGTCCTGATGGAGTAGAGGACGCTCGGGTGATAACATCTTCCTTCCACTACGCTACGGTAGAGTAATACGACCTTGATCACCAGGGCAGATCTGTCGTAAGAGCTTCTGCGTCACTCGGCCATCGCAATCTAAAGTCCTCCCATCGTCCTAGTGGAGAACGTATCATAAGAGACTTGCTGTTCCTACTGACGTTCACTACATACACTGCTGGTAATGGGGTGTCATGTTTCCCGCCTAGCCTTACTCTCCACCTGGATTCTACAACCTCGCTTCTGGAACTGCTGGTCTTGGGGGGCTGGAATCTGATCAATCCACCTCTGATGGTATAGTGTTTCAGTTGCTTTTCCTCTTCCATATGATTAAATTTCCGCTCCTCCCCGGCAGGATATCGAGTGTACTCATCGTTCTGCGTCAGTCGTCCCTCCACCTCACAAGAAGTAACCTAACCTAACCTAACCTAAGCTAACCTAACCTAACCTAACCTAACCTAACCTAACCTAACCTTGCAGAATTACAGGACTGTTCAGTACACACCAGCAGCCCAAGATCAGACACGTTGGGATCGGCTAACCTTACCACTCAGGACATACACAAGTACACATCCATCTCAAGACGTTTCAAAATAACTCTCAAGTGGTTCGAATCCCAAGAATTCTTAGACAAGGTACCAGAAGGGCACCCACTAGTGAAGCGACCCCGTCATTCTGTAAGATGGTCGGTGTCAGAGTTCACTGACGCAGAAGGACCAGCAGACAACTACCAGTTTGTCTCTTTTTTTCCCCCCCCCCAGCGTCTACTCTCACTCCGGGAGGAGAGATAGAGCTAGTTTTTGTGGCAGGGCGCCGGTGTGCCGTACACCTCAACCAACAGCTGGACGGTACAGTTAGTTCGTAGCGACGATGTTGACGCCCGAGTTAGACTAGTTTTCCTCCTCTGGAGGTGGTACCTGAGGGGTGTTGTGGCGCTCCAGGTGGGGAGATGGTACCGCGTGTCGTCCTGCTGTACATTACCCACACACTTGCGCTGTTTACATCGGCGTCAGAAGGTCGAGCGGCACAGTGACGCCTCCCCATCACACACACACACAAAAAATGAAGGTTCGCGGTCTAATCATGAGTTGCCCTCATTCCACGCGCGCTGATTAAAGTGGATGGACAGCTACCTAATCGGGAGGGGACAGGGAGTATACTGTCAGAGGAGCTCTCTCAAGTTGGGCGAGAGTGACCGATCACCAGGGTCCCTCTGGGCCTCAGTGTGATGTAGAGTTAAGAGAGAGAGAGAAAAAAAGGCTGTGAGGGGCCGACCCATCCACCCACCCTCCCACCCCAATAGCTAACTTTAGCAGCCGATCTTAAGCATCTTGTGTTACAGCTGACGACGATTCTTCAGCCGCAACAGCCAATTGCGAGCACCTTCGCTGGCTATTAGCGATTTATTTTTACACCCTACCAGCTTATAACGAACTCTTGAGTCCCAGGACAAGCATTGGGCACCGCTAATGTATAGTGGGAAACTCTCCAGAACCAACAGTCGTACGGAGAAACCTTACTAACTGATGGTGAACAAATGAGGCAACAACAAGTGGGTTTCAATGCCACAAGTGGCCGGTGGTGTATTCTCGCACACCAGAAGGCGAGTCTCGTACTATCACCATACCCAACTGATCGGAACTTATGATGAACCCTTCAGCGACAACAGCTAACCTTTACCACATTGGAGGGAACTTTGTCCCCAACAGACCGACTTATCCTTCACTTCTGGAACAAGAAACGTCAGAACCGTACGTGTCAGAGGGTCTTCTACCGAACCATCAGACTCTTAAGTTGGTCCTGGTGACCGGGGATATGTTTTGTCAGAATATATAAACAGGAAAACGAAGAGGATGATATCCCTTCCCTCGTCAGCAGGAGACATAAATGTGCTAGTTGTTCAGCCTAGGTTTTTGCTCCCACGTCCTCTCATGTGTACTAGATATTATGCAGAGTTGATTTGCATGTTGCCTTCAGGTGAAGGTCGAGTGTGGCGAGAGTGTGTGTGTGTGTGCTTGTGTAAGTGAGTGAGGCGGTGTGTGACCCTCAAACTGCAGGAATCAATCGGCCCTCCCTCACTCTGTGACTCACTCCTGAGTGGGTATTAGTGCGAAGGCCTGACCCACACACTTGTACAAGATCCAGCCGCCATTTCAGAGACGGGGCCAAAACCGAGTGTCAAACTCTCTCTGCCTCTAACACACAAGTAGAAACCACTCTCTCTCTCTCTCTCTCTCTCTCTCTCTCTCTCTCTCTCTCTCTCTCTCTCTCTCTCTCTCTCTCTCGCCACACTCACACACACACACACACAAATAGGTTAAGAGACTGAACGTAAAACCCAGCAAGACGTGAAATAATCCAGGTATATGGAGTACTCATGGCAGCCATCATCACTAAAGGTCATCCAATATGAACAAGAAATCTGTGAGGTCTAGCAAGGTCATGAGAAGTTTTGAGGGCAAGAGTACCACCACCAGACAAGCCAGGGTTAGGGAGGGAGGAGGGGAAGCTACGTGGTTCCTACGGCCTGTGGCCTTCAACAACTTGATCGAACAATGCCCCAACCCAGCAGCCCTGGACTTAAGTCAGGCTTTGGGGGTAGAAGACCTAACCTCGAGACAGCTACTCCACATTACTCCACCTGAGGTGGAGGCAGCGTGAGATGTCAGGGAGGCCCGAAAGTAGTGGTCCCCTGTCTCTGTTGCGGTCTGTGTGTGTGTGTGTGTGTGTGTGTGTGTGTGTGTGTGTGTTGCGGCTGTAGGCAGCCCGCCTGCGGCGTCCACCTACCCTTATGTACTAATACGAGGTAACGATTGCGGCACACACCATCAACCCACCTAATGGGCCTGTGGTTCTTGGTCTGGCCTTAACGCCCCATGGCTCATTTCACTGCACCAGTGTCGTCACTCCCCACACCAGCAGGACCTGCTGTCTGTAGGTAAGAGTTGGTGGACTCCCTCCTCCCCCTGACGGTACCATCATGCTACAGAAACCACTCTCTCTCTCTCTCTCTCTCTCTCTCTCTCTCTCTCTCTCTCTCTCTCTCTCTCTCTCTCTCTCTCTCTCTCTCTTCTCTTTCCTGACACTTAAGGGTCAGGTGGGAAAGCCAGGCCATCAAACACGAGTCGTGCTGCCGTGCCCAAGGGGTTGTACCGTCGTGTTCAAGGGGTCGTACTGTCGTGTTCAAGAGTTGTGCCTTCGTGCCTAAGGGTCGAATCGGTGTCTTTACTGGTCGTGTTATCGTGCTCAAGGGGTCGCGCCGTCGTGCTCAAGGGTTGCGCCGTCGTGCTCAAGGGGTCGCGCCGTCGTGCTCAAGGGGTCGCGCCGTCGTGCTCAAGAGTTGCGCCGCCGTGCTCAAGGGTCGCGCCGTCGTGATCAAGGGTCGTAATGTCACGCCCTAACATCACAGTCGTGCTTATGGGTCGTACCGTCGTGCCAAAAGGGGCGATCATCTAGGGAGGTCGGCCAGCCGTGGGAGGAGGGGTTCCTCCCTCCATCAGTCCCTGAATCTCTCTGTCCATCGTGGTGAGCGGTGCGCGTGGGGAGGGAGGTAGGCCACCGGCCGCCAAGTATGGGGAGCAGAGTGACAGTAACAAGGTCGCTCCTCGTCCTCTCCCTCCCTCCCTCCCTCTCTCCACACACCAAGTTCACTTGTGGGTTTACAAACATCAGAGTCTCTCGTCCCATCGTTGGATCCCACCGATGGGATCACATCGTCGAGGGGACGGGATCCCTGACCCATCATCATTGACGCCTCCGTCCTGACCCCTGACCTGACCGCCGGTGATGGAAGGGCCCCGCCCTGACGCAGGATGAGGAGGAAGTGGTGCAACTCCTACATCATCAGAGACTTGCTGTGACGCCGCCCGCCCTGGCCTCATAGCCACACAACGGTCTCGGTCATGGACGGCTAGACGATCTAGGGTGAACTGGGGCCTTGAGATTTGATAGCTCTCTCTCTCTCTCTCTCTCTCTCTCTCTCTCTCTCTCTCTCTCTCTCTCTCTCTCTCTCTGTGTGTGTGTGTGTGTGTGTGTGTGTAAGAGCTACGTGCCTACTCCCTCTCTCTCCCTTCCCCGAACCACACAGGGGTAAAGCCACGTCGCCGTTGCTCGTACGTAAGGCCGGTACTCACTGACGTACTACCACAACATCCAAACATCTGCTTCGCCAGAGTGGACGACACAGTTCCCTGATCACACAAAGGATGAACGCTGCTGTCTCAAGCTTCAGCACCTCATCTTTGACTGAAGTTTTTTTTTCAGGAGGTAAACTGGCCGTTCTTCACCATCGAGCTGATACAGTCATGTGAAACAGACTGGGTTATTGTATTTTGGTAACTGTACCTCACTGAGCGAGGCAGTGGGCCACACTTGTGGCAAACTGCCTCAATGATGTGAGGGAGGAACTTCGCCCAGCGGTCTTAAAGCTTCGGACGAGAAATGATCCACGTCGCTAAATATCTTAAAATCAAGCTGTAGATAAGCTGGGATGGGGCAACACTGGTGGCGATACGTGGGACACAGACCTGTCCCAGGTAGGGTCATCCATGGCCCAGCCCCGAGGGAGGAGGGGAGAGATAAGGAACAGTAAAGGAGGAGGTGGTGGACGAGCCAAAGATGGCCGGATGCGACGCGTCAAATCTCACTTCCCCCGGACCAACAGACATATCATTTACCCACACATTATTCTCTTCTTCTTTTCACACGTCATATAAAGTCACGTCTCTCTCTCTCTCTGTCTCTCTCTCTCTCTCTGTCTGTCTCTCTCTCTCTCTCTCTCTCTCTCTCTCTCTCTCTCTCTCTCTCTCTCTCTCTCTCTCTCCTCCTCCTCCTCTTCATCTGATCCACTTGAACCTGTCAAGTCATTTTCCTCTGACATAGACCAAGTTTAGCTTTTTGGGGGTGGGGGCAGGAGAGGCGAGCCATCACGGCGGCCAGTTTGTTTATGGGTATGGGCCTCGTCTCCGCCGAGGAGGGAAAATGCCTACGAGTCGGGCGAGGCGGAGCGGCGGTAAACAGCGAAGAGACGGGGACCCAGATGGTCATCCTGCCTGACGACCTCGTCGGTCTAACTCCCCTAACCTACCTCCCAAACCCTCTAAACCCCCCAGCCTGGGGAGCTGGAACTAACACAAACAGTCCGTCCAGGATCGGTATCTGATGAGGATCGTGAAGTCGGGTCGAACGGCTTTCATTTCCCCGTCGATCTCCTCTCCCTTTTTCAGCCTCCAGTGGGGCTGTGCGATCAGCGTAGCTCTCTCCTTGTGGCTGCTTTGTCTCGAGGCATTGCGAGGGTCGCTGGAATGCATGCCCCCAGCCAAGGTAACAGCGTAAAGGCCACGCGAACGGTGTGCATGTGTGTGTGTGTGTGTCATAAACACTTGTATACATATACCACACAGGTTATGCTGCTGTGTTGAACACGCTAAGGATTAGATACAAATGTCTGATAACTTTCAAGACAATGCTCAATTGTCCCCAAATTTCAGGTTGATATTCATGAGATTATCAGAGGCAAATTTCCACGAAGAGGATATGATGGCGTGCGTCAAGACCAGAGTTTCGATTCATCTTCGCATCCCAGACACATACTTAAGACCACTGGGGAGTAGGATGCTGCTATTTTTTTCAACTTTAAGAAAGAAAAAAATGGTTTCAGTAGTGACGGCCTTCCTCCCCCCTGATGTTGCTATCCACATCTACATCATTCAGGTCCTCAGAGAGAGAAACGAATCTCTTGTGCTTCACATGATCAAGAACACGACAGTGGCTCAGACTTGTGACTCATCTTAATGCTTCGGTCTTGTGTCTTGTATCGTTAATCAAGTCCCAGGCCTGGGCCACTGGAGATGTGACACGCGCGGATGGAAATCAAAAAATATTACATGTGTTTCGGTCTTGCGATTGCCATGGGACGCATCCTGATCAAGGCTTCGGCACGCGAGTCATGAGATGTGTTTCACAGAAGCAGGTACGACTCCCGGGGCTAAGTGTTACTACTGCAACACACTGGAGGGGGTATCACAAGTTGAGTGTTGTCGTAATATTATGAAAACCACCGTCCCTCTCGGGTTAACTGACGCAGTTCATGAGAACAATATATCATGAACTATTTGGACGAACGTCTTCAAGGAGTTCACTGGCGAGTTTTCGAAACTGGTTCATTCAAACGATCCTAAGAAGGTTCGTCTCAGAGACTGTCCCTCACAAGACATGTTGGGAGGGTACGTTAAGTTGGTCTGACAAAGTGACGTCATGATCCTGAGGAACAGGTCATTAAAACATCGTGGAAGGTCCATTTGTGGCTAAGCGTGATCATCACCATGATGAGGGGACGCTAATCACTGCCATTCTTTAACTGATGTGTAAAGAGAATTCTAATCATAAGCTTGACTTGAGAAGATCCGAACAAGTTTCCTTTTCCTCGAACTCGCGATAGCATAAAATCCTTCTTAAAAGACATCTGATAACTGGCTATTGGCTACGAAGCCTCAGTGACACAAAAGGAAAAACCACAAGGCAACAGCCATGAGCCGCTTTTCCTTGTGTGGGATTTGGTACCAACATCCACCGGTAGACGGCGCCCTCAAGCTTTGCTCGGCATCACAGGCGACGCCTGGTAGAGTGTCACGTCCTTCGTACCCCCGAGGTTGGCAGGACGCCTCAAGAAGCGAGACAAGTGTTGAAACTGAATTTCGGGGGAACTTAAGAATATTACAAAAGACAATAAAACAACAAAGTCAACTTCCCGGCTACCTAGATCGTTCCAGTAATTCCACCCACAGCGCCAGCCCTCCCGCCTCAGAACTGGAAGGTTAAACCACAAGACACACACAAAAAAAAGATATAATAGGAAAAGAAAAAGAAGTAACATTCAGAAGGAACTGCCTGTAATGCCAGCCAGAGAGTGACACTTACCGGCAGTGGCGGGTACTAACACCACCACAAGAAGAACACGACTCAGTGTCGCTTCTATGTATGTTTGTTTTACTCTATAATGGTGAAGTAAACTTTACTCTATAATGGTGTAGTAAACTTCATAATGGTGTAGTAAACTTTATGATGGTGGAGTAAACTTTATGATGGTGGAGTAAACTTTAAATTGTGTAGTAAACTTTACTCTATGATGGTGGAGTAAACTTTATAATGGTCGAGTAAACTTTATGATGGTAGAGTAAAATTTACTCTGAAAGATCATGGTTGGCTTCGCTCACTCAAGGAAGTTCGAGGATGACTTCACTGAAAGAATTGAAGAAGACTTCGAGCATAAAAGGAAGAGGCTGAACTAAGAAAGCTCAGAGGCTTTTGTTTTATTGAAGAATTTAAAAAGGGATTCGGCGGAGTGAATTCGAGGCGAGAGTCACCACAGACGTTGAAGAAGTGAGCTGGAAGACGACTCTCCGTCAGGAGTTCACAAAATGTTGAAACATCAACACCTCGGGGAAGTCCTCCCCAGAGGGCTTCCCAGGGACTGTCCCAGGGGAAGATCACCTCCACAGCTCAGGGAAACCTTCACTGAGGGCTTCCCAGGGACTGTCCCAGAGGGTGGATCACCTGAACAGTTCAAGGAAACCTTCACTGAGGGCTTCCCAGGGACTGTCCCTCAGGGTGGATCACCTGAACAGTTCAAGGAAACCTTCACTGAGGGCTTCCCAGGGACTGTCCCCGGGGAAAGATCACCTGAACAGCTTAGGGATAATTCAATCAAAGGTTCATGTACGACCGGTCGGTCATTCAGGGGACAGGAATCGAAGCTGGTTCACTCGAGTTGTACCCGAGACGATTCGGACATAAAGTTTATCCCTGATTCGCTGGAACCATCAGTGATGAGGCAGACGATGAATTCCAGTATCATGACAACCTGTCGCGATGGACTGACAACTTTCAGGTGATGAGTCGAAAGATGATTCACGCGAGAAAACCAGGCTTGAGGTGTTTTGTTCTTTGTACGTGTGTCTGGTGATCACGTCTGGGAATACTGTTACTGTTGTTAACCGACGATGAAGACACATTCCAGTCCTGAGCAAAGAAGCCTGACTGCTTCCGTCACCAGTCTTCACCAACCTCTGAAGTGGTGTTGTTGGCTGAGGTGCGCCTTGAGTCAGACGGCTCGCCACACAACCATGCTCGCTGCCGACATGCCCCCTCTCCTCATCCCCATCTCTGGCACACTCTTATCTCGTACGAGCTTCCATCTATCTCCCTTCACTCTTAAGAGACTCCTTCCTCATCACCGTTCCTGCGCGCCACTTTCTCTGCTAACTGTCACAACCTCGGTCACCTGCGCCCCCAGCTCTGACCGGTTCCCCTACC
>NC_092280.1:18579012-18581512 GCF_036320965.1 Panulirus ornatus | reverse complement strand
GACAACATTAGAGAACGAATGCAGTGTTGTGTCTCCCTCCACATACACCTTAAACAGGTGTTACCGGACTCCGCCGGCATCATCGTCCGGTTGTAGCGCACCCTGGAGGCTGCAGGAGCCCCATATATGGTATCCTGGGGTTACACATGACCTACACCTTAAACATCTCTGTGTCAAGACTCATCGAGGTGACCACCCGACATAGAGGTCTCCGCGGTGCACCAGTCAGCGTTGTGGACCATGATACATCCACGGGCCACCAGGGGTCGCGCGAATAGGAATTGGTTGCCGCACTCGGTTCACAGTTAACCCAGGCATTCAACCTCCCTTTGGGGTTCGACGCTAAATTGGATGCCTGCCGGAATGCATGCACAGTGCCACTGTACAGAGGCAAAGGGAAGAAAAAGGAGTGTTCAAACCACAGAGGTTGAGTATACCTAGTCAGTTGTATGAGAAGGTATTGACTAAGAGGGTGAAGGCATGTACTGAGCATCAGATTGCGGAAGAGCAGTGTGGTTTCAGAAGTGGTAGAGGATGAGTGGATCAGGTGTTTGCTTTGAAGAATGTGTGTGAGAAATACTTAGAAAAACAGATAGATTTGTATGTGGCATTTATGGATCTGGAGAAGGCATATGATAGAGTTGATAGAGATGATTTCTGGAAGGTTTTAAGAACTTACGTGTAGGATGAACTTACGGTGTAGGAGGTAAGCTGCTAAAATAAGTGAGAAGTTTCTATCAAGGATGTAAGGCATGTGTACGAGTAGGATGAGAGCGGAGTGAATGGTTCCCAGTGAAGGTCGGTATGCAGCAGGGGTGTGTGGTGTCACCATGGTTGTTTAATTTGTTTATGGATGGGGTGGGAAGGGAGATGAATACAAATCTTGAAGAGATGGGCATGAGTGCAGTCTGTTGGGAGGAGTGGGCCTGGAAGGTGAGTCAGTTGTTGTTCGCCGATGTTACTGCAGCACTGGTGGTAGATTCAAGTTGGTGACTAAGTTTGGAAGAATGTGCGAAAGGCGAAAGTTGAGAGTAAATGTGAATAAAAGCAAGATTATTAGGTCTAACAGAGTAGGAGGACAAGTTAGTGGGGAAACACGTCTGAGTGGAGAAAAAAAAATGGAGGAAGCAAAGTCTTTTAAATATGTAGGAGTGGACTTAGCATCGCATGGAAACATGGAAGCGGAAGTGAGTCATAGGGTGGGGAAGGGTGTGAAGGTTCTGGGAGCGATGAAGACTGTGAGGAAAGAGAAAACGTTGTCTCGAAGAGCAAAAATGGATATGTTTGAAGGAATAGTGGTCCTAACAATACTGCATGGTTGCGAGGCATGAGCTTATAGATAGGGCTGTGCTGAGGAGGGTGGATGTGTTGAAAATGAAATGTTTCAGAACAACATGAGGTGTGAGGTGGTTTGATAAAGTAAGTAATGAAAGGGTAAGTAAAAAGAGAGTGGTTGAGAGAGCAGAAGGTTTTGAAATTATTTGGACATATGGAGTGAATGAGTGAGGGAAGATTGACAAAGAGGATATATGTTTCATAAACGGAGAGAACAAGGAGAGGCGGAAGACCAAATTGAAGGTGGAAGGATGGAGTGAAAAAGATTGAGTGATCGGGGCTTGAACATACAGGAGGGTGAAAAGTGTGCACCGAATAGAGTGAATTGGAACGATGTGGTTTACCGGGGTCAATGAACTGAACCAGAGCATGTGAAACGTCTGGGGTAAATTATGGAATGGTCTGTGGGGCCTGGGTGAGGATAGGGAGCAGTGATTTCGGTGCATTACACATGACAGCTAGAGACCGAGTGTGAGCCGATGTGGCCTTTCTTCGTCTTCTTCCTAGCGCTACCTCGCTAACGCGGGTAGCGGCGGTCTGGTGTTGGGGAAGGAGAGGAAAGTGTATATGGTATCTCTTTTTTCTTGTCCTTCATGCATTTGTGCTGTTTCCTGTGTGGCGGGGTGGCGTCGGGAAAGGATGAAAGCGTGCAAGTATGAATATGCACATATGTATATGTGTGTGAGTGGATGCCTTTCTTGTCTTTTACCTGGCGCTACCTCGCTAACGCGGTAAACAGCGATCAAGTATGGTTGGGGAATATATATATAAATATATATATATATATATATATATATATATATATATATATATATATATATATATATATATATATATATATATATATATATATGGCAATAATGAGAAGGCCTACATTTGGGCATTCCATTACCCGTATCGTCTCAGCCAACAATAATAAAAAAAATACATTTTTCTCAGCCTCATCAGACTTATCTTTACAACACAATCGATACCAGTGACCTCTGACCTGCACTTGAGGGAACAGGTCAAAGATCATGGTTAGCGCGCTGATTGTGGGAAAGAAAGAGAATATAAAGAAAAATATGAAGAAAGTACACAAGATCTGTTACCCGTATGACAAGACACGACGAAGAAGAAAAACTGGACGAAGGAGACTATGTTCTTCCTCCTGCAGGAGGAAGAC
>NC_092280.1:18556512-18574012 GCF_036320965.1 Panulirus ornatus | reverse complement strand
ACACTATATAAACAAGGAAGGCATCATCAAAAGTGTTCAAGAGTCAAACTTTACACAGATACAAAAGTGAGGATCAATCAGTAGTCCACCGGTCATCGGCCATGTTCACAGTGGAGCGGCCTGCGCGAGCTCGGAGGGTGGTCGACGTAGCTGTGGCGTCGAAGTGCCACCAGGGGGACAAGGGAACGCTACTGACAGGAGATGACGGTGGCGAGAATGGTTGCGGTAGCTTCGTTCTGAAGTGCCGGACGAGATCTGGGTACGGAGTTAAGAGGGTCAACGGGTTTTGAGCAACTCCCGACAAGTGACGCAAGTGGGACCGGGAGAGGATTGTCTTGCAAACTTTTTCTACGACTGTTATACCACCCTCCCTCGGGAGGGGACGGTGGGAGGCCAGACGGGGTAGAGAGAGAGAGAGAGAGAGAGAGAGAGAGAGAGAGAGAGAGAGAGAGAGAGAGAGAGAGAGAGAGAGGTAAGCGAGTTTGGGAAGACAGAGTCGTGGAGAGGCTTCCGGGTTTAGAGAATGAGGGTCCAAGTGACCAGACTCCACGAAGACTACAAGAGGAGTTGATGAGGGTGATTGGCGGACCGGTGTCTCCCAGCCTAAGATGATATAGTGATGCTTTTGTGGAGTGAGCATCCACGTTCGGGGACTGGGACTGAGGGCAGGCGCGCGCCGGGGGCTGGGGGCCTCCGGAGGCAACATGGTTTGGGACATGGATGGAGGTAAGGCTGATGGGTGTGTCCAACAACCTTTTAGTTGGGTTGGGTGATGACGACGTTGCGAGCGATGGTCCAGTTCTAGAAACCATCGAGTGTGTTCTGGAAAGTGGATGCGATCGACAGAACAACTGTCCACGTTAATGGAATCGTCCACCTAACTTCCATCAGACCTGTATGTCCATCCATTAAGGTGTCAGTTATAGGAATGAGGAAAGAAGAAGGGCTCCCCATCTTCTTGCCCTGTGGGATGCCACAA
Source organism: Panulirus ornatus (assembly GCF_036320965.1). Classification (NCBI taxonomy): domain Eukaryota; kingdom Metazoa; phylum Arthropoda; class Malacostraca; order Decapoda; family Palinuridae; genus Panulirus; species Panulirus ornatus. Next base: position 18,573,033 of record NC_092280.1, on the reverse strand, counting down.
TCGGGAGGCTGGAAGGTGGAGATGGCCTCGCGGAAGTGTCCAGCCCGACGGGCACTGACTGAGGAAGTCTGCCACTCATGGAATGAGACGTCCCGTATCTCAAGGAGAGTGACTTTGTTGAGTGATGTGTTCGAAAGCTTTGGTAACGCCACCGAAGGTTGGAGCCACAGACACCTTCCGTCTGGTTAAGATGTGATCAATGAATATTAAGGAAGCTAGAGAGGGCAGTGTGTGTGTGTGTGTGTGTGTGTGTGTGTGTGTGTGTGTGTGTGTGTGTGTGTGTGTGTAAATAGAGAATATTGCCACTCTAATATAGTCACAACTATCACCTCCAAAATCCATAAATATCTTCCGTGGTCTCTTCTTCCTTTTTATTTTTTCTCCCTTTCCCAATCCTCTCCATATTTCAACTCAGACCCGGCCTTGATGCGGACCCATGGCCGGGACTGGAGTCTCCAACATACCAAAAGAACAACAGAAGCTTCACCTAACCACAATATGGATCCTTCACCTGCAAGTTACACCCCACACCCCCCACCTGCGTCTCCTGCCTGCCCGTTGTCTGTCACCTGCGATGAATATCACCTCCATAATTATCACCAACGCTTCTGAGACCACTTCAACATCAAGCCACGCCTCATGTTGTATATAACAAACTTGGCAAGATCAAGCCACGCCTCATGTTGTATATAACAAACTTGGCAACATCAAGCCACGCCTCATGTTGTATATAACAAACTTGGCAAGATCAAGCCACGCCTCATGTTGTATATAACAAACTTGGCAAGATCAAGCCACGCCTCATGTTGTATATAACAAACTTGGCAAGATCAAGCCACGCCTCATGTTGTATATAACAAACTTGGCAAGATCAAGCCACGCCTCATGTTGTATATAACAAACTTGGCAACATCAAGCCACGCCTCATGTTGTATATAACAAACTTGGCAAGATCAAGCCACGCCTCATGTTGTATATAACAAACTTGGCAACATCAAGCCACGCCTCATGTTGTATATAACAAACTTGGCAACATCAAGCCACGCCTCATGTTGTATATAACAAACTTGGCAAGATCAAGCCACGCCTCATGTTGTATATAACAAACTTGGCAAGATCAAGCCACGCCTCATGTTGTATATAACAAACTTCGCGTGCCTTGTGCGTCAAAGCTCTTACACCGGGTACTTATTGAAGTGGAAGGAGGAGATCTATCAAACCAGTTACTTATTGAAGAGGAAGAGGTCTATCAAACCAGTTACTTATTTAAGTGGAAGAAAGAGATCTATCAAACCTGTTACTTATCTAAGTGGAAGAAAGAGATCTATCAAACCAGTTACTTATTTAAGTGGAAGAAAGAAATCTATCAAACCAGGTAATTATTTGAGTGGAAGAAAGAAATTCATCAAAACAGTTACTTATCTATGTGAAAAAAAATATCTATTAAATCACTTACTTATCTAAGTAAAAGAAAGAAATCTACTAAGATGTGTAAGGAAGGGGAGGTGGCACATCATTATTTAGAAGATTTAGTTTACGTTTTTAATTATCCTTTTTCTCGGCCATTTATTGTAACTTGTGTGGTTCTCTTACTTATAGCCACACACACACACACACACACACACACACACACACACACACACACACACTCACACACACACACACACACACACACACACACACACACTCACACACACACACACACACACTCACACACACACACACACACACACACACTCACACACACTCACACACACACACACACACACACACTCACACACACTCACACACACACACACACACACACACACACACACACACACTCACACACACTCACACACACACACACACACACACACACACACACACACACACACACACACACACACACACACACACACACACACACAGAGCCGGTGTCTTACATTCCCTCTGGCAAGGGCCACTCTTCGTCAGGAGCGGCTGGCTGCATGTAGGCAGTGACAGAACTAAGTGTGGGGGGAGGGCGGGGATCGGGTCGTCGTTGTCAGGTGAGAGAGAGAGAGAGAGAGAGAGAGAGAGAGAGAGAGAGAGAGAGAGAGGCATCAGCTGGAGAGAAAGGCTAGCCTCTCACGTGTGGTGGGCTTTGGGTCAAAGACGTCAGGCGATGAGCAAGAACCCCCTCCCCCTAACCCAAGCCAACCCAAGCAGACCCCCACCTCCACCACCACGCCCATCCCCCCACCCTTGTGGTGTACTCCGGGTGGGGGTTGGGGGGAGACGATGACCCGGTGCAGGTGGGCTGTGCAACACTCACGGCTCACACCTCTCTCCTCGTCTATCATCTCTCTCTCTCTCTCTCTCTCTCTCTCTCTCTCTCTCTCTCTCTCTCTCTCTCTCTCTCTCTCACCTGAACCACACATCCTCTACCACTTCTGAAACCACACTGCTCTTCCCCAATCTGATGCTCTGCACATGCCTTCACCCTCTCAGTCAAAACCCTCCCACATAATTTACCAGGAATACTCAACAAACTTATGCCTCTGAAGTTTGAGCACTCACCTTTATCCCCTTTGCCTTTGTACAATGGCACTATGCACGCATTCTGCCAATCCTCGGGCACTTCACCATGAACCATACATACACTGAATATCTTTACCAACCAGTCAAAAACACAGTCACCCCCTTTTTTGATAAATTCCACTGCAATACCATCTAAACCCGCCGCCTTGCCGGCTTTCATCTTCCACGAAGCTTTCACTACCTCTTCTCTGTTTACCAAACCATTCTCCCTGACCCCTCTCACTTCGCACACCACTCCGACCAAAACACCCTATATCTGCCACTCTATCATCAAACACATTCAACAAACCTTCAAAATACTCACTCCATCTCCTTCTCACATCACCACTACTTGTTATTACCTAGCCATTGGCCCCCTTCACCGAAGTCACATTTTTTCTCTTGTCTTACGCACTTTATTTACCTTCTTCCAAAACACCTTTTTGTTCTCCCTAAAATTCAATGATACTCTCTCACCCCAACTCCTATTTGCCCTCTTTTTCACCTCTTGCACTTTCATCTTGACCTCCTGCTGCTACCTCACTAACACGGGAAACGGCGATCACGTACGGAAAGAAAGAAGGAAAGAAAGAAAGAAATATATATATATATATATATATATATATATATATATATATATATATATATGTGTGTGTGTGTGTGTGTGTGTGTGTGTGTGTGTGTGTGTGTGTGTGTGTGTGTGTGTGGGTGTGTATGTGTGTGGCGGGGCGGCGACGAGAATGGATGAAGGCAGCAAGTATGAATATGTACATGTGTAGATATGTTTATGTCTCTGTATATATACGTATGTATATGTGCATGTGTGTGAGCGTTTATATATATATATATATATATATATATATATATATATATATATATATATATATATATATATATATATATATATATATTCTCTGTCTTTCTTTTCTTCATAATTCTTCATTGTTTTCCACTTAAGTGAGGTAGCGCTGGGAACAGACCAAAGTAATGGCCTCATTTGCTCACTTCGAGTCTCATGGTGTCATGTATACCGCACTGAAATCAGAGGCCATCATTCACAGGCCAGTCCTGTGGTTTTCCCTGACCGCTTTACATGCCCTGGTTCAGCCCAGAGAGAGCACACGTCCAAGCCATTTCAGTACATACTGGTCTCAGGTCTCTCAGTCCAACTGTACTGACTACCACACAACCTGACTGTACACTGTCGGTCCTTAGACGATCTATCCAGCCAACACCACACACACACACACACACTGTCCTCGGGCAGTTCATTTCCAACACGTCCACCACCACCACCTCCACCTCCTTGGCATTCTGGGTCTAAGACTCGCCCCCACACAACACCGTCGGGGTCACTGTACTTCTGATACAAACATCTTTCTCTTGAAGGCCGAGGAACTCTCTTTCCACACACCACTCGGTCCACTGAGGACTCTTGCTCCCTCATCCACTTTATGACACAACCAGGTTTACTTAAAGTACTCCACTTCCCCAAGGTTCTCCACCTTCAAACTCACGCTTGACCCATTCTGCCTCTCCCTCATTACCTAATATTAATTCACATGAATTTCCTCAACTTCCCTCATTTATACACTCCCCTAAACTCCGTCACCAAAATTCAGGAGTTTGTCTCACCAGTCTACCACCAGAGCCGCGTCGTCTGCAAACACCAACTGCCTCAACCTCCCACATCCACTACCAACCATAACATACTGTAGATCCATCCATCTCTCCAAGACCCTCGCCTTCACATATATATACATATATGCATATATACATACATATATATATATATATATATATATATATATATATATATATATATATATATATATATATATATATATATATATATATATCAATTTTCCAAAAGAAGGAACAGAGAAGGGGGCCAGGTGAGGATATTCCCTCAGAGGTCCAGTCCTCTGTTCTTAACGCTACCTTGCTAACGCAGGAAATGGCGAATAGTTTGAAAGATATATATATATATATATATATATATATATATATATATATATATATATATATATATATATATATATATATATATATATATATCCTTTTTTATGAATCTTCCCAAATTGCAAGTTAGTTAGTCTACTGACAAAAATAATAGTGCAATGACATAACAGGCAAATACATTTCTCCACAATCTTTGTCCAGGCAATTATGATATCTACACAATAATAATCTTTACATTGAAGCTCCAATATACTCGAGTTTCGTTACTGAGAGCAGACAATCATAATGCAGCCATAACACTTATACATACACCTTCAACGCATCACAAGACAACATTACGTAAGTCTTCATCGCATCGCCGTGGCACTCCATCACGAGAAAGCATTTCTGTCTGACACTGAGTGACACAGGTCATCCTAGCAACACACATGAACACATGTGTCGTCTGTACTGCATTACTGGTACAGATAGACTGCACATCTGCATCTCTGGTGGTGTCCTGCACCGTCTGCCTGGCTCTGGTTTCAGACTGTGGGACATAAAAAGCAGTAACCTGTAACCTTGTCAATCCTTGACGTTGGTAATCTTAAATAAGTTTTTTTTATTTACTGATGTAAACCTGATGTACAGAGAGTGTGGGGGGTTAAGTATAGTTCTGAAGACCAGATATTGAGTGGCATCCTCGTTTTTCTCTGATATATGTTGCTGATTTGTCTGGTGGATCCACACTCTGATTATGTTGTATGTGTGTGTGTGTGTGTGTGTGTGTGTGTGTGTGTGTGTGTGTGTGAGGAATTGCCCCTGGTGTACTGGCCTGGCCACACATCACTCGTACATCACAGAAAACGGGTTACCAGAATTAACGGAATAAAACGTTGCTTTTAAAGAAAAAAACACAACAATACATTGTACCTTCTCCTCGTGACTGTGTCCTACAGTGGATGTGTTCTTGATTCCACAAGTCACACGTCAATACTTGTATCATGACGTCTCACAACGCACTAACCTTCACACTGACTTACTGTATTGAGCCAGTCGTCTCTTTAGGGTTGTTGATGAACCACGTATCGGCGGTGTGGAGCAGTGCCCCCTCCTCCTAGCAGAGCCCGAACACCTGGCGCTTATATAAACGAACAGTAGTTCTGTATTCGACGCACAAAACACCGTCAACTGATTTACGGTCGCCTCGGTCGATAATTCGCGAAGCCTTCGTTCCTGTGTCTCTTATTTTGCCACCGTCGCTGAACCGGGCATCTCAATATGAGTAATTGTGAGCGTAGGTTACACTGACACATCCACAACCACCAGATGACGAGCGCGTCTACCGCACCGCCACCCCACCACAGAAAGCTTGGTCCTCTGGTTGTTCATCGTCCTGCTGCGGTACTCATCCTCACCCTACTTCATAACTCCGTGGCACCTTATCGTACGCATCTGTGAGGCTCAAGGAGAGGTGGCCATCCAGCAGGTGTGAAGCTGTGACCTCCTACCTGGACTATATTTCATATAGACAGTTGTGATCGGTGTCATATGTATGATAATAATCACAAGTGTCTCTGATAAGGAATTCCACATCCCTTAAATCAGTGTTATGTCCTCTATACATACGTTGGTATGTGCCGCGGGAAACGGCGATCAAGTTTTATATATTTCTGTGTCCATATTTTGTACGAAGGTTGTGGCTTACACTATACGTCATGATATTGTTCATTTGTATCGCTTATCCTGTTTTCCCTCACCGTTCTTATGTACTGTGATTGTTTCTTATATACATGTTATTTGCGTATTACATGTTATACCCATGTTATATACCCAAGTTCTCTTTGGACGTAGTTTCTTTTTTTTCCTTCTCTTTTTTTGTAGATTCCTGATGATGCCTATGTGAAGGCGAAAGCTTCAGTTGAAATAAAATGGACATGACTGACATCTGGTGTTTAAGCACCCACCTAATGGCAGATCAATACTGATTAGAAAAAAAAATGAGAGAATATGGAAAAGAAAAGAAGAGAGAGATGAGAGAGAGAGAGAGAGAGAGAGAGAGAGAGAGAGAGAGAGAGAGAGAGAGAGAGAGAGAGAGAGAGAGAGAGAGAGAGAGAGCCATCCATGACCTGCTGAAAGATTCCGCCCTGGAAACTTTCTACGACTCAATGACAAATGGTTTGCCGATTTCTAAGGAAGGATCGGATATGATCGCATTCATATATGCTCTATAATCACAAAGTCTATATACTGATTCATGCTGATCATATACTGATATATTCCTATGTTAATGAAGCTATGCGAGAGAGGGGGAGAGAGAGAACACAGGGGTCTACATATTCATACATAGAAGGCGAGAGATGGAATGCAACTGGATACACTTGTTTACGTAAGGGGTATTACATAACATTAGGGGTACCACATGATCAGTCAACACCTGGGGTACTACTCGATCAGTCAACACCTGGGGTACTACTCGATCAGTCAACACCTGGGGTACTACTCGATCAGTCAACACCTGGGGTACTACTCGATCAGTCAACACCTGGGGTACCACTTGATCAGGCAACACCTGGGGTACTACTCGATCAGTCAACACCTGGGGTACTACTCGATTAGTCAACACCTGGGGTTGATCGGTGAACACCTGGGGTACCACATGATCAGTCAACACCAGGGGTACACCACTTGCCCTGTCAACACCTGGGGTACAGAACTTGAAAGTGGTTCTCTCAAGTACAAGACTAATCCACTGGAAGAATTGATCGTTCCACTGGGTTTGACCTCCAGGACATAGTTTGACATCCACTAGAAAGTGCATTTCTGTCAGCTGTTGTTGACTCAGCTCAACACACACACACACACACACACACACACACACACACACACACACACACACACACATACATACGTAAAAACTAAATGGGACAGTGCCAATCGGCCCATCACAGAACCCTCGTGTCCTGCCTTCCCCATATGTCGTGGCCTGGGTCACATCCTGGCCCTCCCAGGTGACCCGCCAGCAATAGGGACCAGCCCATACCACCCATCCTCAGCCACACCAACCTCTGCAAGGGCCACAGTGAAGGCCATTCGCAAAATACTCACAGCGAAGACATGATGACGAATTTCCCTCCCGAACTACAGAGCCGAGGATCATCCCGTCATGAGCCAGTGTTGCGGGCATAAGCGAAGCTTCTCACCCGTCTGAAGAACGAGTCCCTCCCTCCCCTCCTCTCCAGTGATCATCGCGTGGCTCGCCTTGTGAACGGCCGCTTCGCCACCATCGGCCGGAGACTTCCCCACCTTGAGAACACCTGTCTGCCTCCCAGCTCCGACGCCCACGGGGTCAGTTCATGAATCCTGAAGTCGCCGGACAGTTACACCAGCCATCACAAGCCGCTACACAGCCTCGAGCCACAGCTTTCCACGACACCCGCTGATTTCCACGCCAGACTTTACCAAGACTTCCTTCCCACCTTCCCTCTCTCTCTCTCCTCCCTCCCCGAGCAAGCCAAACCACCACCCCCACCTTCCACTGCACGAGCGCTGGTCTTCCCCAACACTCACTCTGCCCCGATATTTGGAGGACATCACGTATTGCCACAAAACCGAAGGCATGAATATCACAATCCTGGAGTCAGGGACGCCCTCCCGCCATCGGCCAGTGCTACGTGAGGTTCCACAGGCACTGTCAGCTCCGCAGATCTTCACTAGTTTGGCGATATGAAGACGACCTCACCCAACGCTCACAGCCTCGTCAGTGACCTGGAGAACGCAAGACTCCAGTGGCTCCTCACCTCCACTGACGAGACTTAAGTCTTCCGACCTGATCAGCGACGACACTCATCAACACAGCCATCAGGGGACGCGTCATTCCCTGCCTTGCAGACTTCCCCGGCGAGCGTCGTCGTCTTGCTGCACCCTATCGAGGGGGCTCAACGGCACCTTCAGCTTCCTCACTCACGGCTCCATCACGGAGCAAAAAGGTGGAGGACCTCCTCGTGTGTCCTCTCACCAACGACATCTCGAAGGACACACCTCCTCGATGGAAGTACTTCGACAACTCTACCGTTGGTGTCAGTGTTGGCAACGGATGTCCCGACTGACAACTCTAACGTTGGTGTCAGTGTTGGTACCAGATCTCCCGACTGACAACTCTAACGTTGGTGTCAGTGTTGGTGCCAGATCTCCCGACTGACAACTCTAACGTTGGTGTCAGTGTTGGTACCAGATCTCCCGACTGACAACTCTACCGTTGGTGTCAGTGTTGGTACCAGATCTCCCGACTGACAACTCTACCGTTGGTGTCAGTTTTGGCAACAGATCTCCCGACTATATCACCTCCCATGAGCACATTAGCAGCCAACACATCCCCGACTACCGTTAACCTTGTCGTGCTGCACGTCAGCCACGATTGTAACCCCTCGCTGCCTCACAAGGCCCCCAAGCCTCCTGCACATTGTTCATTCCATCAAGCTTCTCAATGTCAGCCAAAGTGACAAGCTCAGCCGGCCAGAGCACGTCAGCATCTTCATCATCATCAAATCCTCCGGCCGTCCTCTCTTACGTTCGTGCTCGAGAAACGTCGTCGCCTTCCTCCTCCTCCAACTCCTCCTCTTCCTCCTGAACTCAAGCACGTCTCAACCATGCCTCTTGCGTCAGGCCTCTCCTCCTCCTCCTACTCTCTGAACCATACAACAGAGACGTCAGTAGACACGAGGTAAGGAAGTGGGAGTGCAAGATCACCCCTCCGACAAGTAGAACTCAACACTGATTCTCCAGCATCCTCTTGCAACCACCACCTTGACCTTTGAATCCAAATGTTGGGGAATAAGCTTGCTGCAGCAACCTCGCCACCGTCACCTCCTGCTACCTGAGGTCCCTCATCCCTAAGATGCAGTGCGACACTATATGAATGATAGCACCGAGTTCTTCCGAGATCGTACACACCACCGCAGGAGGAGACCCGTGCCAACGTGTGGGTGTGTGTACGTAGTTGATCACCAGGAGGGCGTATAAACACCTCAATACTATTACTGGCGTACAGACCCGCTGTCTAACGTTCCCACTTTCTCACAACCACAACAAAAGTTTTGGACATTTTCACGGCCTATTTTCAGCCCATGGGCTTCAGTCGAACGAGGACGTCAGTTATCACTATTATGATTATCATTATTGTTACTTTCATTATCATTATCAATAATCACTACCATTAAAAACTAGCCCCAAAGCACTTCAAGCACACCATCGTTGCAAGCAGAACTTCCTCTTTCTAACAGACGAGGTACAGAGCTGATATCTGCCCTCAAGCACTCATGCCAGAGCTGATATCTGCCCTCAAGCACCCACGCTAGTGCTGATATCTACCGTCAAGCATTCGCACCCCTCACTCCAGCTAGCGGCAGTCAACACCAGAGACGAGCAGATGGCAGGCAAGACGTGGCCAAGGAACCACACTGAGGCTGCTGCCGTCACACGCCCACACACCCCCCTCCTTCCTGCTCCGCTCAGTGCCCCTGACGTGTACTCGCTACACTACCACCCTCTGAGAACCTAACCTTTTGGGGGGAAAATCATATGCATCATTTTCCTGGATTTTCATGTTTTCTTGGACTCGCTAACCTCCTGTGGGGCGACACAGAGGAGGAGACACCAGTCTGCTGGCCCCCTCCTTTCACGAGGGCGCCCCGCGACACAGAGGAGGAAACACCAGTCTGCTGGCCCCCTCCTTTCACGGGGGCGCCCCGCGACACAGAGGAGGAGACACCAGTCCGCTAGCCCCCTCCTCCCACGAGGGCGCCCCGCGACACAGAGGAGGAGACACCAGTCTGCTGGCCTCCTCCTCCCACGGGGACGCCCAGCGACACAGAAGAGGAGACACCAGTCTGCTGGCCTCCTCCTCCCACGGGGGCGCCCCGCGACACAGAGGAGGAGACACCAGTCTGCTTGCCTCCTCCTCCTCCTCCCACAGGCTTCCGTCGAGTTTCGTCAGCGTGTCGCCTGCCAGTGTATTTCCAGGTGTACAACACAGCCTGGGGTGTAGTGGCTGAGGACTTCACACACACACACACACACACACCAGAGAGAGAGAGAGAGAGAGAGAGAGAGAGAGAGAGAGAGAGAGAGAGAGAGAGAGGCATCAGCAACACACATCACCACCACACTACCAGACACACGTCAGCCTGAGGGAAAAATAATGTTCAGCATGCGCGACTGATGTGTACATAAAGGTGTATATCTCACACACACACACACACACGTAAGCGAGAAGCAAACAACGTTGTTTGAATCCATCAATTTACGTGCTTTAATGACGAACAGGGTAAACAATGAGTTACACAGTGTTGCCGTCGTGACTGGTTGATGTTTGTGGAGGGATCTCTCAATGTATACAGTAAACAATTAGTTGGATGAATATCTTAAGGTAAACAGGCATTATACACACACACACACACACACACACACACACACACAAGTGACTACGCAGGTTAAACTTCCATCCCTCCTTATACCACCACCAGAGGGAAGGGTCAAGACTCCTCCTCATACCACCACTGGGGAAGGATCAGTGGTGCCACTAGCCGGGCAACACACACACACACACACACACACCGACCTCCTGCCAACACCCACGTCCCAGGGAATATTAGCGCCCCCCGCGCCCCTCCTAAGCCTCGAGAGAGGAAGGGACGGACAACAGCGTCACCATAACCACCACCTACGCAACTCCTCCCTCCTCCCATGACCGTGTCACTCCCTAGCAGCCACCCAGCGAGGTGTACGCCCGCCCCGCGCTCCTGGTACACACGCGCCGCCCGTCGCACGTGCCCCCCCTGTAATGAGTGTAATACGTATGCTTAAATCCTTCAAGTGGAACTTCTTTAATAGGCAGGTGAGAGTGATGTAGACAGCACGTGTGGCGGGCACCCCCGGGACACGGGTAGAGCATTGTAATGCTGCCACTCTGCTTCATCAGCCATGAAGTAAGGATCACCCCTGTCTAGCCACTGGGGAGATGCCTCTGACGGGGCTTCACTGGGGACGTGCTTTTGATGGGGCTCCACTGGGAAGGTGCTTCTGACGGGGCTCCACTGGGAAGGTGCTTCTGACGGGGATCCACTGGGGGAGGTGCCTTTGACGGGTCTCCACTGGGGAGATGCCTCTGACGGGTCTCCACTGGGGAGATGCCTCTGACGGGTCTCCACTGGGGAGATGCCTCTGACGGGGCTCCACTGGGGAGATGCCTCTGACGGGGCTCCACTGGGGAGATGCCTCTGACGGGTCTCCACTGGGGAGATGCCTCTGACGGGGCTCCACTGGGGAATACCTTACGTATGCGCTTATCGAAAACGTAGAAGCATTCAGCCGTATTTTGTTCTTAAGTTCCACTGTGATTAATGAGCTAATTACTATAATGACCACCTAATCATATAACTCCTTTTTCTATATATTTTCGGCCGAATGGCTGCATTAATTCAATAAACCGTTGTTTATCTATCTATTTACATGTATGAGTAAAGATATGGTGTACATATGTACAAAGTTATGAAGACGGGGCAACACAAGTGTAAAACTCTTTCCCCGTAACTAACAAATAGAAATGACATATAAGCTGTATATATATATATATATATATATATATATATATATATATATATATATATATATATATATATATATATATATATCATTGTTTCCTTATACATGCTCGCCGCTTCCCGCGTAACGAGATAGCGCCAGAACAAAACAAAGACTAGCCCCATCTGTTCACACTCACCCTCCACCTGTCATGCATAATGGAACGAAACCGTACCCCACCTCCCAACCATCGCCGAGCCCCACAGACCTTTCCATATGCCCAGGTTCAGTCCATCGACAGCACGTCGCCCCCTGTATACCAGCTTTCCAATTCACTCTATCCCATGCACGCCTTACACCTTCCTGCATGTTCAGGCCCCGTGCACTCAAATCATCTTCCACTCCATCCATCCACCCATCTCCAACTCTGGGAACAATGATTTTGGGCAAACTTTGAGGGATTTTGTCCAAGACAGCGAGAGACAGAATGATGGTGGTGGTGGGGATAGTGGTGGTGGTGATGGTGGTGGTGGGGATAGTGGTGTCGATGGTGGTAGGGATGGTGGTGTTGGAGGGTCATTAGAAGGGGATGGTGTCGGTGAGGGTGAACGGGTCACCGGAGGAGGCAACGCTATCCTCTCACTCAGACCTTCGTCAGGAGTGAGGGATTACCTGACCTTTCCAGCGTGGGGACTGGAGGGGTGGGTGAGCCGTTCACCTCAGGACAGGTGATGCACCGGGAGCCTCAGCTGAACTGGAAACACACAAATCTAAATGATGAAAGTGAGCCACGTGAGGTCATCAAGGGGCAAGTAGCTATCCAAGACTGAAGGACAAAGTAAATCACTTCCTTCCACAATCTAAACTTCTGCTTTGAGGCTGTGACATCCTCTCATCCGCCAGGCGAGACCCTCTACCTCGGAGATTTCAACGTTCACCACAGGGAATGGTTGAATTTCTCCCATACGGATGGTGGAGGGATTGAAGCCCTCACGTTCTCCATTCTCAGTGATCTGGAGCAAATTATCTCCCACCCTATCCATATTCCTGACCGCTGTAACCAATCTATTATTACTCTGGATCTGTTTTTACATCTCTAATCCTTCGCGCTGTAGTTACATGATCCCGCGCCCAATTGGTTCATCTGACCACACTTTCATAAATGTATCTATCATAACGGCACCTTCCCCTCCAGCAGCATTAAACTAAACGTAAGTACCAGAACCTCAACCAAACTGACTGGCATAACTTACGTAACGTCGCTTCTGACCTTCCCCTTGGGTGCATAACTGTCTCTTATGTGGTGATGCTTCTGTCTCCGATAAACCCATGACGGAGCTTATTGTTACGTGAATGGAAGCAGTTATCTCCTCTTCTTCCTCCAAGATGACCTCTTCTTCCAGTCCATTGGTTCAACCGTTCCTGTTCTGAGGCCATTCAGGCAAGGGATCAATCATTCAGGCAAGGAATCACCTCTCCTTCCTCCAACTCCTATTCAGTTTTTACCACAGACCGTAATCACTGCAAGCGCGTTATCCGTGTGGTGAAACGTTCCTTTAGTCAAAGGAAGTGTGATAACCTCTCCTCGTCATCCACTGAGAAGTCATTCTAGTCTTTAGCTACGAGCATCTCTTTAACTTCTGTCACTCTACCGTTCCTTTACTTTTCCGTCCTGACGATACTATATATACAGCTGTCTCTCCTGTAGACAGAGCAACTCTCTTTGCTTCCCGTTTCTCCTTTAACTCCACCTTGGATGACTCTAACATTCCTCACTCCCTGATGCTCCTCTTACTAATCCTATGCCACTTCCCGTAATTTCTTTTCGAACTGTTCTAAAAGCGTCTCTCTCTCAGGACACAAGCAAGGCTTATGATCCTGATGACATTCATCCAGGTGTACTGAAAGATTGTGCCTCTGAACTTGCATCTGTGCTTGCTCGTCTGTTCCGTTTCTGTTTAAAAACCAAAACTTTTCCTTCTTCTTAGATGCTTGCGTTGGTACATCCAGTCCCTAAGAAGGATGACCGTTCTGACTCTCTACCATTTCTAAAGTCTTTGAATCCCTCCTCAACTCCCAATATCCTCAGACATCTTGAATCTCACAGCTGCCTCTATGATCATCAGCATGGCTTCCGTAACGTAAGATCCACTGGTGATATTCTTCCCTATTTTATCAACATCTGTTCATCATCCCTGAAAGATTTTGGGGAATCCTTCGTCGTTGCCCTGAGATATCCAAAGCTTTCGACAGGGTGTGGCTATAGGGTTTCATCTCTTAAGCTCCCCTCTTTTGGCTTCCCTCCCTCAATTTGCTCCCTCATATCTAGCTTCCTCTCGGGCCGATCTAGCTCCATATTGTTGATGATCAGCCTCTCCACTTTTCTCCATCAACGGCGGTGTCCCTCAGGGTTCCTCCCCTCCACAAAATAAACATAGGCACTCATACGCTAACGACTCAACACTGCCTTCCTCCACATCCATCAAATCAGCTCCTTCTCTCACTCGATCTGCATCTCGTTTCGACACAACTTCCTCAATAAACTCAGACTTGGACAGGATATCTCAATAGGGTAGACAAAGTCTTGTTAAGTTTAATGCCTCAAAGACCCATTTTCTACCTATCTCTCTGTCGAAAACTCCTCCCAACTTTCCCCTCTCCTTCGACGGTTTTATAATTCCATCTCTTGACTCAATGAACCTACTTGGTATTACTGTAACATCCACACAATCTTGGAAACCTTACATTACGGAAATACCAAAGTCTGCCTCAAAGAAACTGGAAGTCCTCTTTAAATATCGATATTTCTTTTCTTCCGAACAGCTGCTCCCTTTATACAGAGGATTGATCCATCCTTGTATTAAGCACTGCTCTCACATCTGGGTTGGTTCTGGGTCTGCATCCTTACTTGACATAGTTGAGTCGAAAGTAAGCCGCTTTATAAACTGTTCCAGCCAAACTTCCAAACCTCTCTCTCTTCCACAGGTATTACTTTGGGTTCTGATCCCGAGGGCTGGCTGCCTGTGTGCCCCCCATTATTAACTAGACCAGGCAATACTCAGCAAGCTGCTGCGTCACATGATTACTGTGTGGCCGTTGACAACTCAAGGGTGGGCCGTTGTGATAACTGTTTCCTTCCCTTCACATTCAAGCTTTGGAACATATTTCAATTCAATTAAGACCCGGCCTTCATGCGGACTTTTATCCGTGGCTGGAGCCTCCAACATAAACGAAAGACATATGAACAGAAGTCCGTGGACGAGAGCAACTCAACCCGGGATCATCTGTCAGCAGGTGGTGTTGGCAGATGGTGTCAGCAGGTGGTGAATGTCACTGGTGTCCGCAGGTTGTGTCAGCAGGCGGCACCAGCGATGGATGGATCAAGGACCTAGAGTGGCAGGAGTCCTGGAACTTTGCCACCAGAGGAACCAGATCACCACCACCGCCACCACCACCACTGGTGCTGGTGGCGGCTGCCAGAGACTGATGCAACATCGGGAGGGACCAGTAACGTGGGCCCGACCGGCTGCAACTAGTGAGAGCTGGTGTGTGTGTGTGAGGCAGGGAGGGAGGGACAAGCTGCCCATACGGCAACTGTCCTGATGCGCACACGCGGGAGGAGTCTACGGCAACTGTCCTGATGCGCACACGCGGGAGGAGTCTACGGCAACTGTCCTGATGCGCACACGCGGGAGGAGTCTACGGCAGCTGTCCTGATGCGCACACGCGGGAGGAGTCTACGGCAACTGTCCTGATGCGCACACGCGGGAGGAGTCTACCCCGAACTTTACCGTACCTCTTGGCACGTCAGGAGAGGCACCGGGTGGCTGAGGCATCGGCGACCTCCTCCCGCTGATCACGAGGCTTCCTCCCGCCCAGGGAACGTGAGGCTTTGCGTCTGGATGTCCCGCGTCCCGTGACCTCATGTTCGCCAGGTCAACGGTGGTACTTGGGCGTGTCCAGTGCCCCGTATGGGGGGGGGGGGGGTTGGGTACCGCCAGCGTACTGTACCCCAGTCCCCACAGGCGACGTCTCTTCTGTAGTGATGAACACAAGGGGCCACCAAGGGTTACCGTCTGTCAGGTCAGGTCTCCTCGCCCATGAAGAACCTGTCAGGGGAGGATGGTTTGGCTTCGACCCGTTTCTCCGGCGGTATTTTTCGCGTTGACCAACAGGGGGAGTGACTCGTCTCAAATTCTCCCTCGCCATCTTGACCACGCCTCGGCTGTCTCCCGGGAGAGAGAGCAAGAGAGAGAGAGAGAGAGAGAGAGAGAGAGAGAGAGAGAGAGAGAGAGAGAGAGAGAGAGAGAGCCACAATCATC
The DNA here is from genome assembly GCF_036320965.1 of Panulirus ornatus. Classification (NCBI taxonomy): domain Eukaryota; kingdom Metazoa; phylum Arthropoda; class Malacostraca; order Decapoda; family Palinuridae; genus Panulirus; species Panulirus ornatus. The sequence continues at coordinate 18,556,648 of NC_092280.1, read as the reverse complement.
GCCCGGCTACCACCACCACGTCAACACAGGGCACCAGAGGGGTGCGCTATCGGTCACAACACACAGTTGAATGTGTCTCCCCCCCCCAACCCACCCCACACAAAGTAGATACCTTTCTCTTTCCTTCTACTTAAAC
>NC_092280.1:18549012-18551512 GCF_036320965.1 Panulirus ornatus | reverse complement strand
CAACACAGTTGGTTGATCACAGTACCACAGTTGGTTGATCACACAGTATCACAGTTGGTTGATCACACAGTACCATAGTTGGTTGATCACACAGTACCACATTTGGTTGATCACACAGTACCACAGTTGGTTGATCACAGCACCACAGTTGGTTGATCACACAGTACCACAGTTGGTTGATCACAGCACCACAGTTGCTTGATCACAGTACCACAGTTGGTTGATCACAGCACCACAGTTGGTTGATCACAGCACCACAGTTGGTTGATCACAGTACCACAGTTGGTTTATCACAGCACCACAGTTGGTTGATCACAGCAACACAGTTCGTTGATCACACAGTACCACAGTTGGTTGATCACACAGTACCACAGTTGGTTGATCACAGCACCACAGTTGGTTGATCACAGTAACACAGTTGGTTGATCACAGCATCACAGTTGGTTGATCACAGCAACACAGTTGGTTGATCACACAGTGACCACAGCTGGTTGATCACATTACCACAGTTGGTTGATCACAGCAACACAGTTGGTTGATCACAGTACTACAGTTGGTTGATCATACAGTACCACAGTTGGTTGATCTCACAGCAACACAGTTGGTTGATCACACAGTACCACAGTTGGTTGATCACACAGTGACCACAGTTAGTTGATCACACAGTGACCCATGCAGTGCCACCACAGACAATGCCTAGAAAGAGGCGTCCATCGTACACTGTAGACGACCACCGTCCGTCCGTCCGGCGGCGACGCGCGCGCGTGTGTACCCACAGCACGCGTCAGGCCTCAAACTCCGACACATAGAAAGTGTGACGGGAAATCATTTCAGGGACGGGCGGCGCGAGGCATACTGGATGAGAGGGAGTGGGTGTTTGTATGTAGCCGGGTCTGGGAGTCTGTAGGTGTCGCATGATGTATGCCACCTGCCTCCTCCCTCTGGAGGCCAGGCCACGCTGCTCTGGTCTGCATGGGACGAATCTCACTAGACCGTTCAATTGAAGGCCCGTTGTTGTCATTTACATTCGCCTGGTACAGGCCGAAGCCTCAGAAGACATCCGCCCCTTCTACATATATATATATATATATATATATATATATATATATATATATATATATATATATATATATATATATATATATTATACTATGTCGCTGTCTCCCGCGTTAGCGAGGCAGTGCAAAGAAACAGACGAAAGAATGGCCCAACCTATATATATATATATATATATATATATATATATATATATATATATATATGGAAGGAATGTTCAGTGTAAGGACGAAGGGGACTTTCTGGAGGACCCTAAGCAGAGAGAGAGAGAGAGAGAGAGAGAGAGCGCATGGCACACCCAGGCAACGAAACAGGCATCTAAGATTCCAGAAGCATTTGGTGGTTCGTCCAGAGGCGTTGGGATTCCACGAGAGGCCCTGACCTACACACGCCCTACAGAACGCACCCACGGACGAGGCACCTCACTATCTGATTCAGACGTCGGGTGAGAGAGAGAGAGAGAGAGAGAGAGAGAGAGAGAGAGAGAGAGAGAGAGAGAGAGAGAGAGAGAGAGAGACGTCTGGAAAATTTCGTGTGGGTCCGCCAGAAATGATGGCTAGCTTCGGGCCGGGTGTTCGAGTCTTAAGTGGCGGGTGAGAGGGTCTCGTAAACCCCTCCAGGAATGGCCCGCGACCAGGTCTGCCTTGAAGGTAGAAAACGAGGGTTCAGTTTGGTCAGGTGAAGAGAAGGAGGAGGAGGGCGGCGGATGCCTCCATAAGACCTCCCAGAGTTATGGGCCAACATTGTTACGCAAATGAGTTTCAAATCGCGTATCATTTTCGTTGGTTTACGGTCCCCCTTGGGAGAAAATCGACGCGCGAAAGGAATAATGAAGGTAAGGATGACTGTAGCCCTGTGGTACTCCAGCAGTCATGGATATGTAGGCCAGAGGTAAAATGAGTTCGCCAGTGGACACAATGATTTGCAGCCGAGATGGAAGATGAAGGAGACCATTTGGCGAGAGGACACCTGGCACAGACCTCTCCCGCCGTGGTGAAGATAACCAAGCCATCAAGACTTGTTCTCCAGAATCATCAACAAGAACAACTTGTGGTAAGATAAGAAATAACCAAACGTTTTACAAGCTAACCAGCAAGATGGCACAGGGTGGAAACCCCTAGGAAGGAAGGGAGGCCTTATATAACAGGTTCCATTACTTTAAAAAGGTAATTTATGCTTTGAACTCTCAAGTTTTCTGTGAGATTATGATCTGAAAAAAAGAAAGAATAATTTCACTCTTATTTCTCTTCAATCTAAAGAGGAAATTCCATTGGCATGAAGAGAGGAGGTGGGACGAGAAGGAGGAGGAGGAGGTGGAGGAGGTGGGTCTGTGATGTGTGTGTATGTATATATATATGGCAGACGCAAGACGGGACACCGCAGACTGTTAACTAGAGTGAGTGGGAGGAGAGGAAGGGATGATGATGATGGGACGAGGTGGTGT
>NC_092280.1:18539012-18544012 GCF_036320965.1 Panulirus ornatus | reverse complement strand
TCAACGGGTCGTACCGTCGTGCGCAACGGGTCGCGGAGTCGTACATGGGTATGTTTTCATAGGCGTCGGTGCATCCGTTTGAGAGTCTAAGTGTGTTCGTGTGCGAGTCCATATGGCTGAGTGCGTTCGTCCGTGAGTCCACATGACTGAGTGCGTTCGTCCGTGAGTCCACATGGCTGAGTGCGTTCGTCCGTGAGTCCACATGGCTGAGTGCGTTCGTCCGTGAGTCCATATGGCTGAGTGCGTTCGTCCGTGAGTCCACATGGCTGAGTGCGTTCGTTCGTGAGTCCACATGGCTGAGTGCGTTCGTCCGTGAGTCCACATGGCTGAGTGCGTTCGTCCGTGAGTCCACATGACTGAGTGCGTTCGTCCGTGAGTCCACATGGCTGAGTGCGTTCGTCTGTGAGTCCACATGGCTGAGTGCGTTCGTCCGTGAGTCCACATGGCTGAGTGCGTTCGTCCGTGAGTCCACATGGCTGAGTGCGTTCGTCCGTGAGTCCACATGGCTGAGTGCGTTCGTCTGTGAGTCCACATGGCTGAGTGCGTTCGTCCGTGAGTCCACATGGCTGAGTGCGTTCGTCCGTGAGTCCATATGGCTGAGTGCGTTCGTCCGTGAGTCCATATGGCTGAGTGCGTTCGTCCGTGAGTCCACATGGCTGAGTGCGTTCGTCCGTGAGTCCACATGGCTGAGTGCGTTCGTCCGTGAGTCCACATGGCTGAGTGCGTTCGTCCGTGAGTCCACATGGCTGAGTGCGTTCGTCCATGAGTCCACATGGCTGAGTGCGTTCGTCCATATGCCTAAGTGCGTTCGTCTGTTTCTCCACGCTCGTCGGGGAAGTCATCATGAAGAGACGTCAACCACAAATAAGACTGGCTCCGTTTTCTATTCATTGCAGCGTCTGATAACCCAATCCTAATTATCATACAGACACGAAAATAAAGCATACCAATGAGACTCTCTCTCTCTTCTCTCTTCTCTCTCTCTCTCTCTCTCTCTCTCGATGCATCTTGAGCCATCTTGACCTTTGACATGAGTGCATTAAAAGCTACTATGCTCTTCACGTCGAAGGAAACACATAATACCCGGAGCATCATTAGGATATGTTATGAACTTATATCCTATGTAGTGACTGAGAAAACCCCCGAACATTATTATCACAATCTCAGACACGTAAGGTAATGTAAACTCGGGGAATAAAACACTTCATTGCCGAGTGAGACAGTACCAGGATACAAGCTATTTACGACAGATCGCTGGTACAAGGGTAAGGTAAGGTAGGTAGGTGGTAGGTAGGTCTGATCTACGTTGATCACAATCTAAATGCTATCAAGATAAGCAAAGTAGACACACACACACACACACACACACACACACACACACACTTACACACACTTACGACTCTCTCCATACTGACATTACTGAGAAGTTCAAACGTATACGACGTCTCGGCAATATTTACAGACGTCCTAAGTAAATGAAAAAAAAAAAAGACGACGCTAAGATGCTGCACACAACGACATCAAAACTATAGTAGACAGTGAACAGGTTACGATCGTAGGAGAACTTCCACTACACAAACGTTCACAGGTGACCGTGAGGGAACGAGACGTAACGGAACTGATTGAAGACACTTTTCAAGAACAAATCAATTTAAAAACACCAACAACTAGAGGTAAACACACATTCTTGATCATGGCCTCACCAGTGACACAAAACTTAATCAACTCTCGCGAAGTAGGCGAGAGTATATGTCAAACAGCGATCACACAGTTTGATTAGATCAGAGATAGATTTAGATTATGATTTGAATGACAACAAACTCTTGATCCCAGATGACAGGCGAACCCATTTGGAAAACATTGGACACAAAATTCGCTGCACTACTTGGACTAAACTTCTTGACGTTCACACAGTAGAGGAAATGTGGAATAATTCTTAAAAAAGAAAATTACTCTAGATTGAAAATAAAGATATTCCACAAATTACGAAGGGAACTTGCAATATTTCAAAACCATCATGGATGAATAGGAATATTGAATAGGACTAATTTGCCAAAAAGAAGAGAACGTATAAGAAATTTAAATCAATGGGAGCCTATGAAAATCGCCAGGAATGACTCCAAAGAGAATGTAAGAAGGTCATAAGACAGAGTAAACACCAGGAAGAAAAATGAATTTCCTTCAAAGTTAAGAATAATGCTAAGCAATTCCTCAAATATATAAGACAAAGGAAGACAGTATAAGAGGAAATTGGACCATTACGGAACGAACATGACACACACGAGTTACTGACGACAAGGAAATGGACACCATACCAAATTGTTCTTTTAAAAACTCCGTATTCACAACTGAAGAAAACATCTCGAATACCACAACCAATGATGATGTTTCAAGGATCTGATGAAGAGGAGTTGAAGGTTAGAGAAATAAAGTAGCTCTGAAGTACTTAAATACCTGGGCCAATTAAATCCTAACAAATCCACTGGCCCAGATCACTTATTAGAGGCCAGATGATATATCCCATAAAACTGTCACATTTCTAGAACACAAAATCATATCGGACAACCAACACGGTGTCCGCAATAGAAGATCCTGACTGACACATTTGCTGGAATTCCTTACTGTTATGTATCAGAATTGGAACGAAAAATTACCGTCTGGTGTATCAAATACTTCGATTTCCAAAAGGCTTTCGATAAAGCGCCTCACAAGAGACTTTTACATGAACTCAGAACACACAGAATCAGTGATGAACTCTGTACATGGATCTGAGACTGGCTTACCAGGACACAGCAGCGTGTAGTATTAAACAGCGAAGCCTCAGACTGGCTAGACGTAACGAGTGGTGTACCACAGGGGTCGGTCCTAGGCCCAATTATTTTCATGTTGACATTCATGATCCTAGAACGCGGTCTCATATGTAAGACCTCCAAATTTGCTGACGATACTAAACTAGGAGGTAGAGCTGTAAACAGGCGGGACAGCGAAATGATTCAAAAGATCTTAACTTACCATCAGAGTGGTCAAGACAGATGGCAAATGAAGTTTAATGGAGACAAGTGTAAAGTCAAGCCCTTTGGAGACAAGAATATACGTTACGTCTGCAAGCTATTCGGAAACTCTCAAACTAAAGTAGATAAAGCAGCAAGTAAAAAAGTCAATCAAATGTTAGGTTTCATAGCCGGGAATATAGATTACAAGACACCAGAAAACAATGCTCACACTTTATAATTCTCAAGTAAGACCACACCTTGAATATGCAGTCCAGTTTTGGTCCCCAAACTATTAAAAAAAAAAAAAAAAGAGACGAGGAAAAATTAGAGTAAGTACAAAGACGCGCGACAAAACTGATCCCATCACTTAGAAATCTGGCATACGAAGAGAGGCTAAAACGATTGGATCTCTTCCCTCATATATATAACGTAGACTTCGCAGTGACTTAATCCAAGTGTTCAAAATTCTGAACAAGTTCGATAAAGTAAATCACGAACAACTTTTCGAAACACAAGAAAATACGGTTACCAGGACAAATGGTATCAAACTGAAAGCTAAAATATGTAATCGTACGGACGTGGGTCAAAAAAAAAAAGGCTTCTTTTCCTGTAGGTGTGTTGAACACTGAAATAAGTTAACGTCAGATGTAGTCCATGCAAAGACTATAAACACCTTCAGAAATCGTTTAGACAACCATCTTCAATTCAGGTATACTATGAGAAAAAACGCCGGATATATAGTGTATAAACGATAGCGTTAACGGGGACACACAAAGGCTAATGTGCAGCAGCGGGGAGTTGATGACAGCTTAAAAAGACTGCTAAGCGGAATTACATTTTCCTGTCAAGTTAAACTCCTTTTTTTTCTTTAACCAGACAACCCAGTTATGGGCCAATCAGGCCTCCTATTATCTGTCTTTCCCATGTAAACTCATCAATGGCTTCTCACAGAACAGAGGTCAAAGTCGTCATGTGCGAACACAATCCTGACCTGATTCAACCACACACGCCAGCATGGCATCATGAACTGCACTTCCCCTCCTCCTGAGGTGTACATGACCCTCACTGGGTCGTCATCCTGTAGACGAAACCACACAGAGGGAGGAGGAGGGTAGTGAGGGGGCGACCATCACCGCAACAGTACCTGGCGACTATGCCACCTCACGCACGTCCCCCCCTAAACAAACACTTGACAATGACCGTTATGGATGGATCAGTCTACCCTCGTCACGGGGTGTGTGTGGGTGGTGGGTGTAAACACCTATCGTAACACCAGGTCACTGGGAGACCTGGGATAAGGTCACGTCTCCTCATGTTGCATTCCGGGTCAAGGGATATATCTATTATGTCAGGAATCGTAAGACAAAAGTTCCCATTGACCAAACGGAACACAGAAACATATATACATATATGTTCGTTGGTGATACAAACCACGTAAGAAGACAGAGGGAAAACGCAGGTTTTTTTTTTTACCGTGTAAAAACCTATCCTGACTGGCTTCTAAATCACCTGAGTATCGGGTTCAGTCTCTCTCTCTCTCTCTCTCTCTCTCTCTCTCTCTCTCTCTCTCTCTCTCTCTCTCTCTCTCTCTCTCTCAGAATTGTGAGAGCGAGACGAGTCTCTCCAAAAAATAAATTTTACGACGCGTCTCTGACGGTGTCGTAGTCTCACGCGAGTCTACGAGTCTACGAGACACCACCAGGTGCCACGGGTCTGACGCGCCAGTTTGATGAAGGTCGAAGGAGGACAAAACCAACCCCCCCCCCCCCACACATATCGTGAGGCGTCTCCCCCCTTCCCCCGGTGTCCTGTGATGACGTCTCGTACATGAGGACGCCTCTTACCCTCGACCACCGACTTGAACTCATCAAGGACGAGAGAAAATCCTCCACGAGAAGACTCTCGACCGTCATCCTTCTCCTGCAGGAGGGAACGTGTCTGAAGGAGGTGCTACCCGGAGGATGAAGAGCGCTGGTCATAATTCTCCTGCAGGAGGGAACGTGCCTG